>NC_060139.1:968790346-969093376 GCF_021461385.2 Schistocerca piceifrons | reverse complement strand
TACAGAAGGGCTTCGAGAAGCTGGATGTTACTTACGTGACATTGCAGAAAGACTTGGCAGGAATGTGGACACTGCACATGATTTCTGGCAGGGATGGTCGCGAGAATATACAGTAGCGAGAAGATTGGGTTCCAAAGACCTGTGTGGTATTACCTCGACGGAAGACCATCGTGCTCGGTGTCTAGCTCAGCACATCGTACTGCATCTGCAGCAGCAATCTGAGCAGAAGTTGCCACCACAATGATAAAAAGAACTGTTATAAATTGGTTAATTGAAGGACGGGTCTACTGTAGATGCTCTGTAGCGTCCACTCGACTGACCCTAAAGCACCGCCATTTGCGACATCTGTGTTGTAAAGCGAGAGCTCGCAAGGGGGCAAGGCAAAAGTTTGTTGTGATCTCTGATGAAAGCTGGTTCCGCCTCAGTGCCAATGATGGCTGTGTTTTGGAGACTATCCGAATGCCTGCAACCTATCTATTGGGGTGGTAGAAACACGGGACCTACGACTGGATTTATGGTCTGGTGTGTAGTGCCACTCTGTATGGTAGCACCAACAGTCTCGTGGTCGCCCCCCGCACCCTGACTGGAAGTATGCACATCAGTTTGGTGATTCGGCCTGCAGTGCTCCCATCCATAAACAGCTTTTACCAAAAGGATAACGCTGGTCCACATATTGCTGTTGTAACCACCTACGCTCTACAGTGTCCACATGTGCCTTGGGACATCATCGGTTGACAACTCTAGCGTCTTCCGCAAACAGCATTAACCGACCTTGTATTGACCGACCAAGTGAAACAGGCGTGCAACCGCATCCCAGAAACTGACATCCGACAACACAATGCATTCGTGTTTGCGTGCTTGCAGTCAACAATGTGACCATTACATCGATTACTGATGTATTCAGATTTGATATTTCCAATACCTTATCTCGCATTTACGTTAAAGCGTGATATTGCAATGTTAATGATTTATATATGTTACCTCGGCAAATATGTTCTTGAAATTACATTACTCGACATTATTAATTTTTTGGTGTTGCGGTTTTCCCCGTAAGTATATAAGATTTGATTTCCCTAGCTGTCTACTATCAGAGTGGAATAAGTAAGCATGGAAACTACTCCTGGTAATGAGCTTCTAGTATACTAAATAATGCTCTTGCGTAACATGTGCTACATTGTTCAATTACTCGATAGCAATATTTTAGGGTGTTGATTCACGAATATTCCAAGTTTTATATTCGCTATGTTTGTTGAATTCCCATATTTAGCTGTGTATCGCCAGAGTTGTACCACTTTGATTATTACCACAACATGAGTGAAGAATAAGGATTAACCTAATAATATCACTTGAAAATAGGCTCTTGTAGAGGGATTACTGATGTTATACTTGCAGAGCTAGAGAAATTTCAACCTCTCTGATGAAGTGACAAATAGCGAAAAACGTATGCTGCAAACAGATGATAACAAATATCCCGTAATCTTTCGTAAAAGATGTAGATATGCAGATGCAAAGGCATTCTTGAGATTGTCTTAACGAGAAGGAAAGTGTGTACAAGGTTTGTCCCATACGTCTTGACTCCTGAACGAAAGCGACGATGCCTGGTCACCTGCCGTGACTAGCTTGAAACGAAACACGTGGACAGTTCTTTTCTGGGACAAATCATCACTGCTGATGAGATTTCGTGTTATGAAATCGAGGCCACTGTAGAATGACAAAGTGCATAAATTTACGTGAAGTGTTAACGCTTTGACGATATAACCGACTTTCAAACCAATGGGACACAACAGTTAACAACGTGTCAAAGATAGATCTCGCTGACAGTGACTCATGGGTGTGTGGATGTTCTGTGCCTTGTAATCAAGTGTGGGAGGTGGGAAGGGTACGTTGGATACCTCAAGCATTAAAACCACCATCTTAATTTTTCTGTACTTTGTACTTATATAATCTCGAAACTTTTTGGACCGATGTTTTACGATTTTTGAAATGCGCCAGTAATAACGTGTGAGTGCTCAGACACGGGTTTCGGCTGTTACCCTCGCAAATATTGCTCCAGTAAGAAGGAGGATGCAGATTATTTACTGATATTACGCATGTATAGTTTATAAACGATTCTCACGAAGTTGATGAATTTGGTAGAATCTCACAACTGTCTTTATTTGTACGCATGGAACTAATATGAAGTCGCTTAAAGAACCGACAAAGTTTCAAACACTATCCAACCCTTAGATTCGAGAATGACTTGCTACAGGTAGAAAAATGTGGTACATTTTGAAGCATTCAGTGTTTGTAAGTGGATGTGGAAATAAGTACCAGTAAAGGTACGTAGAGCACAAATTTCGATAAAGTCTCAGTCCTTACTACTCACCACAAGACACAGGAGAAGAGCTGCCACTGTTGCCCTCATGGTGATGGAAGTGCTGAGCTGAGCCCGTGCTGCAGAGCTTTTATAAGGCTCGCCACTGCGTGATGTGAAGTACTCGTGATTCCGTGACTCTTTAACAAAGGGACTGAGCAGAGACTGCCGTCGAAATGCGACAGTGGAGGATCTTGTATAATCACAAGGTCACAGTGCACAGCTGCGACTAAATGAATATCTTATTGTCGCTCAGTTTTTCATCGACACCCAATTGTTCCTAGATGTCTGCCTCAAAGAAATAATGAACCAACAAGTCATGACGTAGCTGGTAGCGAGACTTCACGAAACTTCGTCGAAAAAGAAAATAGTAATGTGATAGCTGGGGTGACATACTACATTATCTGACAAATGTGATTTCATGAAGTATGTGTATGGTCCGGTACCGTGGTATCAACCATTTAAGTGACTAATATAGCTGTAGCTGCCTTTGTAGAAGCATATATTTGAAGTAAATCATCAATGCTATTTGTAGGGTAGGCGTCCTGAAACTCTTAAAGAAAAAAAGGTTCTGCAATGGTTCAGGACTGAAGTCTCCTGCGGAAAGAGTGTGGTTAAAAACCCTGGCCAACCACACAGACATATTTCCTCCATGGTTGCCATAATGATGAATGCTGATGTGATTCCTGTGGTAAGGACACTCCACAATTTCTACCCCAAGTTTATGCATTTCAAGCTTGTGGTCAGGCCGTAACACATTCGTTGTCGTGACGTTTACTTCGAATCATTCTTTCCTTCTAATCTGTATTCCTCAACTATGATTCCTGGAAATTTGTTTCGTGGTGCACAGCAAATGGCAATACGAATCTCTCTTCGCGCATTAGAGTGTGAGAAAAGTTCTTGTGTTCCTCTCGGTTCGGCCCTCGTGAACTGCTTTTTCTACTTCTGCCCCAGAACCTCTTCATCCTTAGTTCCGCCCTTCTTTCGAGATCTTCCGTATCATTTTGTCGCTTACATTGGTGACTCTCTGTCGTTTCCTGCCCTTCTCTGACATTGATCTCTGGTGCATTGCAAAATATATGTGTATTTGCCTTCTCAGTTTTTGAACTTCTCAGTCTTGACCAGTCCTTCCTGAGTTTAACAACCAAATTGCTACTTGGCTCTCCCCTTGTCATACCCATTTTTTCCATACTCTTTCGGTCATTCTGTCGACATTCATCCTCATGACATATCCTGCGAATCTTGACCTTTCCAGTCTGATTTTCCACATACTAGTTGCAGGTGCACCCGTGGTCTAGGGCTGCACCCCAAATGTGATATAATAGAAGCACCAGAAATATAGGTGGTGCCATATATAGCGGGCTGTGAACGTTCCTAGTCTTGACACTAATGCATGCTCCGTGTGGTATGTCCCCGTCAACGACGAACAATCGTTCTTGTCTTCACCAAGTTCACCTCGCCGATTCTGCGCTTTGCGGGGTGGAAATGACCAACAGTAGATGTCTGGCAGTTGGTCCAGCGAATTCTGGCTTTCCTCTAACGTTCCTCTGTTGCGCAATTTACACCACACATGACACCTTTGTTCCAGGATTACATTTAATACCGGCAGACGAATATTCACTGTGCGAATTGGTTCCGTGCCCTTGCAGTACAGTATTATTTTACAATTGGCAAGAAATGTGTTCTCTACTTTTGGACTTATGCGTACACAAGACACTGCACAGGCAGTACTTTTCCATCTTCCTCTGGAGTGCTTCCTACGACCAGCCACCTATCTGGAATGACCCAGTAAAAAGCAGTTGATCTCGTCAGATGCCCAATTTTTCGATGTTTGATACTATGATCCTCCTTCATTTTCGAGAAGGTGGTTATGGATTTCTCATTGAAAAAAAGCGACATAATACTTAAAATGAAAAAAAAATCTCCTTTGTTACAAACGTTAACAAACAAAAAAAGAGCAATATGATCAGTAGAAGAAAAAAATACCTTCTTCTCTCTTACAAGTATATGACACCCTATCGCCCCTTTCCTTGCCACCGTTGTTAAGTTTAGGTAGAGCTATTGGGAGAGGCGTAGTTAGGAGTACATGTCTGTAATGGCGTATATGTTACTTTTTCTTTTATTGTCAAAGTGGCGGTGGCAAATAGATCCTTCCTCCGTGTACGTCGCTTTATAATCAGGAAAAGAAGGAGGACTAGCTGCCATCGGTAATAAACAAAACTGTGAGAAAAAGAAAGTATAGAGCTTTAACTAGTGATCAAAACGTCCTGGGTTCCAGGTGCGAACCTCGTCACTGCTTAAATTTTGATTTAAAGTCATCAGCAGTGGCAGCCGAAGACTTCTAGCATGAGAAGTCACCCTCATTCTGCCGATGTCGTTGGCAAAGAGGGCGGAGGGGAGAAAAGAGATCCAGGGCACTCTCTTGCCCCATGGTGTAGGAAACTGCCCCTAAAAATGGAAGAATCAGCAATGATTAGCGGCATGAAGATGTAGAAGGCAATGGAAACCACTGCATTAAAGACACGTAATGTGTATCGATAGTACATGATACCTGTAACTGAACAAGTGTCATCATGATCTCTCCATAGGCAAAAGATTCTGGAACAGTCCCTCATCCAGATCTCCAGGAGAGGACTGCCAACGGGGGAGGTGACCATGAGAAATAGATTGAATGATCGATGAATGGTTCTAAAAGTCGGGGTGTGGAATGTCAGAAGTCTGAACATGATAGGAAAGCTAGAAAATCTGAAAAGGGAAATTCTAAGGTTCAGTCTAGACACAATGGTGTTCAGTGAAGTGATGCGGAGAGAAGACAAGGATTTCTGGTCAGACGAGTATAGGGTAATATCAACTGCAGCGGAAAATGACAGGAGTGGTATATATAGGAAGACTCCAGCCAAAGCATAGTTATTCGAAGATTTCGAAATCAAATATCGGACTGTAAGTTGTAATAAGGAGCAGATAAAGATCCAAATCACAATTTAGTAATGTTGAAGACTAAGCTGACGTTTAAGAAACTAGGCAGGAAAAATCAATGCATAGAAGAACTGACTCAGCAAACAGAGAGGCCGAAACGATCTTCAGGGAAATTAAAAGCAAAGACAGTAACATTAAGAATGCAGTCGGAATATCACTGTTAAGCAAGAGTCTGCAAGTGGGAGAATTATCGCACAGCTCATGCATCAAAGCTGCTGACAGGAATAATATACAAAATAATAGAAAAGGAAATGAGCATCTGGTAGATGACGATCGGTCTGGGTGTAGGAAAGGCAAAGACACCTCAGAGGCAGTTCTGATGTTGAAGTTGATAATGCCAGCAAGGCTGAAGAAAAATCAAGAAACGTTCACAGGATCTGTTGACCTGAGAAAAGCGTTCGACATCGTAACATGGTACAAAATGTTCGAAATTCTGAGAAAAATGCGGGTGAAATATTGGAAAAGACGGGTAATATACAGTACGTACAAAAACTATGAGGGAACAATAATACTGAAAGATTAAGAAAGAAGTACACGGATCACTGTAAATTGGGTGTAAGACAGGATGTATGTACTCTTTCACCCCTCCTTTTCGATCTGCACAACGAAGAAGCAATGACGGGAATAAAAGGTGGGTTCAAGACCCGGGTTAAAAGTCAAGGTGAGTGGATAACAATGATAAGATCCCCTGATACCATTACTGTCTTCAGTGAAAGTGAAAAAGAGTTACAGGTTGTGTTAATGGGAATAAATAGTACTATAGTGAGCTGTAGAGGGTGAAACCTGTAGAGGAGGACGGAGACTGGCATACACCCAGAAAACAACTCTGCACGTAGGTTGCAGTTGCTACTCTGAGACGGAAAGGTTCGGACATGAGAGGAATTTGTGGTGGTGCCACATCAAAGCAGTTAGAACTCTGATGACGTGCGACTGCGTAGCTCTTGTTTTCCTTCTAACATGGGAGTCAACCGTTTCCAGACATGGATTGCTATGTAAAACGAGATCTCCTAAGTCCCCTCTACAAGCTCTTGAAGTGTGTAAGATAACTTGTGAAACACCCTGTAGGTTGCATTACTTATAGTGTTACACTCCCGTAACTTTTATGTACTTCCAGCTCATTCTCCCCTTTCACAACTTAGAACCGAATTTGAATTGCTATTCACATCGAAAGTAGCTATCATTAATAAGAAATAGAGATCTAGATGGCGTATACCAATGGAGATCCTGGTTTCATAACGCCTACCATAAACTGTAAAAAACGCGAACGATGTTGTATATATGGATTCACAGTCTTGAGAAAAGAACGACTCGATGCTCTTATGCGAGGTATCCTATGAAAGGGAGAAGATAATAAGATACTAAACTCATATTAAGGAGACCGAAGTACAAATGGGTTTATGTCCGTCACGATTTCTTTATGTGTGAATCCCTGACACTCACAAGGCAAATGCTGTGAAAGTGTTTGTCAATAGGACTCGTCCAATTCCCTACCTCCTGCTGGCCCTATCACAGATATGTTAACAGTAACGAAACGAAATTAAATAACAATTTTCGTTTTCTCTCTTTATATGTTTTACTAGACAAAATAAACATATTTCCCAGAATACTGTATGGGGAAAGAACATTTCTGGATATTTCCCTTACAGATAATTGTTTCCTGATCTCCCACGGTTATGTATTCCACCTAACCACAGGCGAGGTATAGTATCGGACCAAAAGCATTCAGACACCCTTACCTAACGCAGAAATGACCAATAGATGTCATGAGAAGCGGACCTGTAGCTATAAAAGAAGGCAGGGAGTATAGTTTTGTCAACAGAAATGCAATAACAGCAGAATGTGTCGATCAGGAGATCTCAGGCACTTCAGATTTGGACCAGGCATCAGATGTCACCTGAGTAACGAATCCCTTAGTAACATTTACATCTTAATAAAGCGCTCAAATCGTCTAATTGAAATGTGATGTTGGAGCGTGTAACTCGTCTTCTTATATTACTATGTTTTGCTATTGTCATTGTTAGAAAAACCTTTATTCAGTGGGTCGTCGAAATTTTGAAATAAAAGTTATTGTGGATGTCGCGTAATAAATATTTCGTGTGAAGCGCTGTTGCGACACAGGCAAAGATCAATTGTGGAAACTAAGCCACTGCATATTGCGAATAATGTTATTAAAGAATGCGGGCGACTGACTACATCTAATAACAGGGCACGTACATACGCGAATGAGTGAAAAAAAAGCGTTAATACTGTGTAGGAAATGAGTCTTAAATATAATTACGCTTGTACACACACAAATGTATGCGACCATACGAACGGGATACAGGCACGTACATTTTGAGTGCAATCATCCCCATTGGCCGGATAAAAAGAATTACAATTAAATGCATTTGTTCATCTTAGAACGTAAATGCGTGGACTTCGAAATTAAATGAAAAGGAAGACTGGAGTTTCTGAATGTCGTGGCAAATATATTGACGGTAGCGGCCACGAAAGGAAAAAGATGAACACATTCACGTACGTCTACTGTTGAGCAGCGTCGCCGTGAAAATCGTCGCCTCCATCTAAATTCTGAGCATAAAATTAAAATAATAGTAATGATTCTCGAGAATTTCAGGAGCTGGGACCCATGGTATCACAAAATACGAAATCGCTCTGCTTCAAAATCACATTCATCATTTAACCCAATTTTATCAGTAAGAAATTTCACAACACGTCTTAACACTAGGACAGGATAACAGCGAAAGCTAACTTATTCTAAAACTAATAAACGAAGAGCGTAAAGCTTCTTTTGTTCAGCAAATGCTTTACGCATTAATCTCTGGTAGCTGAGCTACTGCATCTGCTTCCACTCGTCGTACACCTTGGCTGTGAGAAGGGACCACAGGGCATCTGGCACGGTGACGGCAAGAAGGTAAGTACTGCACTTTATTATTTAGCTTTCCAACAGCACACTGACCTATACTTTGCACAAACACTCGTGCCGTAACAGGCTTTCTCGATTTACCAAGTCTTCTGTATTTCGAAGGAGAAAGCATGTGGTATAATAGTATTCTCACTGGTTCCTGTGCGTATATCTCATATGTCACTGACACTGAATAACTCACTGTCGTTCGGTAACTATACACCGTCCCGTTGATTTTCTTCCTGTCCCCAAAAAAAAATAAAAAATAAAAAAAAAATAAATAAAAAAATAAAAAAATAAAAAAATAAAAAAAAAGTAAATAAAAAAAATGTAGCTCATCAGACCACTGACTGGTTTTCAGTAGTTTATGCCCACGTTCGTTATTTGCTCCTGTATTCTCTTTCAAAACTTTATCGGGGTACATATTGCTCAAAATATTTCATTATAGTTGGTAGGTGAATGTGTTCACAGAACATACGTGCCTCTAATGCTACAGTTCGTAATCGCGCTACTGTCTGACATCTCACAGGGCATAAGAGAACATGTTTTCGTGAACAACAGCACTTCCGTAACTTAGGATCGTGCTATAGACGCACTTTCACATTGAAATAACATTACAAAAATTGAATGCACAAAAAGTGCTTATAGAAATTTTCTCCAAATCAGGCAAAATCTGTTCATTTACTACCCGCGAGTTACTGTGGGGGAAAGAATTCCATCTTTACGTCACCCAAGATTGTATCAACGCATGGTACACATCAAGAACAAGTAGAAACCAATAAAAAAACATATAAATAAATAAATCACTATACTAAAATTCATACATAAATAGAAAAATTAAAATGTTAGGCAGTACGAACAACAGAGTGATAATGGAGCTTGGCCACTATACGCTATACTGCTTTCTGTGTCTGTGTCTGTGTTTGTTCATGTTTAATATATATATTTGTCGAACGTGACCTAAGTTCTTTCTTACTCTAGTTCTTCACTAAGCGTTTCCAACTCGGGTTGGACAAAATATTGTAAACAAAAGGGAAAATCAGTGCACACATTGCTCTAAAGTCAGCATAGATTCTTGGTACACTCGTGCCGAAGATAACACCAATTATTAAAACTTTCTGGTGTTACTAAGTGTCAAGTGTGTACTTCTAAGTGATCTTGGTAATATTCTGTAACGTAGATCGTAAGTCGTAGTGACGTAAGAGTAATATAGTTGCTTCTCTTCGCCGACTGAAGTCTCGTAGCATCTCGATGAACGCCGCCTGTAAAGAATTAAGGTTGTTTCGGCATTGTCCAATTTCTCTACCCGTCAGTTTCCTGTAACTTACCTTGTACATATTTCTTTTACTTTATTCTAGAAGAGACGGTATTAAGTATGCCTCATATCATGTTTACAAATCGTACGTCAGCAGTGTACTTGCACTCAAACGTATGTATAAAGTTGAAAAATTAGTTTTTATTTCAGTAAGATGACACTAGCTTTTTCATTTTTAATTCCTAAACGCTATCTTTGAATGCACTTTACTTAGATCAGGTTGTCGCGCATATGGTGTATAACATGCTAAACTTTCACTAGCAGCCAGAAATCATGTCATCATCGGACCATAAAAAAATTTAATATCGTTTTGCTCGATGTATTCTTAAATAAAGCCTGGTGGTGCGGACACGTAAAAAAAAAATATATCTCTGCAACATGGCATGTACTTGGGTGACCGTATGCACCTTAGGGAGTCCAACATTTTCTGTAGCTTAACCTGTACCGTATAATCTTTAAACACAAGTGACCAAAAAATGTCTGTGCTAATTGTTCGCTCCAGAATCCTTTCTACATAAGCTTAAAACTAAAGTACCACTGTGATCAGAAGCTATTCAGTCAACCTTCGAAGTACATCCTATGTTAACAGTGCTAGTCATCAATTGACATGTATGTCCCAGCTTTCTTGTGTATTGAGTCCACAATCACTGACAAATGTAAACAGAAGTAGTGAAATGCTCTGATTCACAAGGTGCATAGGAAGATATACCTACTTTAACCTAATCGTATTTCTTCTTTTTGCCATAGTTTACTTATTTCACTCGTGTGCACAGATAGATATAAAGTGTGATACTTAAACATGGTGGAATTTCCTCAAGTCTCTGTGAGCATGGAGTCTTTTGATTTTACCATTGTGAGGCTACTCAAGTAAATAACATCCGTCATGCGGAATATGTACAATAATATGCGGACCAGTATATCTTATTTGCCACTTGGCGTTTTTCTTGGCTGACAGAGAAGATTTCACATGGGTCTTAAGCAATACTTTTTCTCTAACCACAAATCTGGTAACACCATGTAGCCGTTTGTCAAAATGTTTCTTACGGCGTTGAGCTTGTTCTGTAATAGAGATCAATACCTGTCTTACCTTTTCATTTAAATCTCCAGGTTGTCTTGGAACAGATGGACAGGGGTTAACCCATTCATTATTTTCTTTCCTATTGTATATTAATTCCGACAGTGTAAGTGTTGTTTCGTAAATCGGAAGATTATTTACTACCTGTTCAAAAACGTTTAAGTATTCAATCTATTTAGACTGTTTGTTGGCTACATACGTCCTCATGAACCTGTTCAATTCACGAAAAACTCCTTCTATTGGTTTGGATTGCGGGCTATATTTGGATATCAAAATTTGTTTCACCTGCTGCTCTTTTAGAAATTGTTTGCAAGCATGGCATGTAAAATTGGTTGCATTATCTGATAAGATCGCCTGCGGTTTCCCAACAGACGGAAAGTAGCCATTTAGCATACCTCTAATAATAGGCTTAGCTGCGGTTGTTTTTGTGGCATACAGTTTCACATATTTCGAAAATACATCATATACACCAATTACTTATTTCACCCCTCCTCTTGTAGAGTGTAAAGGACCCATAGCACCTATGTATAACAGCTCTAGAGGGTTTTTTGGTAAAATTAGGATGTAACTCTGTCTCGCAGTTCAGATTGACAATCTTAGCCTTTTGACAAACAATCCAAGTTTTCAAAATTTGTTGTGTGCGTCGAAGCATATTGGGAAAATAGCAGTACACATTCAACTTTTTACAGCACTTGCGGGCACCGTTGTGTCCCCAAGTGGAATTAATATGCCAAATTAAACTTTTCTCACACGCTTCGGGTACACAAACGCACCACATATCGCTGCTAAGGTTTCTCATATAGAATAACACATCTTAGTACAACTTGTAATGCTGTCGTACAGGTGCAGGTGGGTTATTGTTTAATTGAAATCTTTCTTCCACCGCTCATCTTCTTCCTGCAATTTCGCCATGTTGTTATACATATCCAAAAAATATTTTCTAAATTTAGTGTCGTTTATGAACATAACCTTAAACTCGGGTAATCCTTGGGGTAACCGTGACAGTGCATCAGCGATTACGTTGTCTTTACCCTTCACATATATAATTTCAAAATCATAAGACTGCAAAAACAAAGTCCAACGTAGTTATGTAATAACTTACATGTGAGTAAAAAGCTTATCGCCTGGTGGTCACTGTAGACTCGTATATGTTTGCCAAACAGACAATAATTAAATTTCTTGGATGCCCACAGAATAGAAAGGGCTTCTAACTCAGTGGTAGATTATCTGCGTTCACATTCTGATAGTGTGCGTCTAGCAAAACCAATAACTTTAACATTGTCTGTGCCCCCACCTTCGTCCATCTGAAACAGACAGGCTCCTAATCCCGAAAATGAAGCATCTGCCGCTATACAAAAATCTTTGCTCATGTCAGGATGTCCTAAATTATTGGAGTTTACCAAAGCATGTTTTATACTATCAAAATCAGCTTGGCACTGTTGCGTCCAGTTCCACTGCTTGTCCTTCTTTAATAACCCTAATAATGCAGGGCTATTGAGCAATTGGTTCGGAACGAACCGGCGGAAAAATGAACACAAGCCTACGAATGCACTTAGCTGTCGCTTTGTGCAAGGGGCCGGAAATTTTTTTATCGCTAATAGTTTCTCAGGATCAGGCTTTATCCCAGCGGGCGAAATTATGTGACCGAGAAATAAGATGTCTTTTCTCACAAATTTAGATTTCTTAAGGTTCGCTGTAACACCAGCTGCTGAAAACCTCTGTAACATCCTGTCTTAAAGTTCTATATGTTCATCCTAAGCAGGTGTTGCTATTAAGATGTTGTCTCTATATACTGTGAGTTTGTCTAAGAGGTCAGGCTCTAACACGGTGTCGAGTGCAGTGATGAAAACATCAGCACTCACGTTTAACCCGAAGGGCAAAACGCAATACTGGTAGGACCTGCCTGCAAATATGTATGCTGTGTATTTCCTACTTTTAGGTGATAGGGGAATTTGTCAGCACGAACTACGGAGGGCGACACTAGATAAAAATTGTACTCTGTGGAACCGCTGCAATTGTTCTTCTAGGTTTTCAGGTCGGGTGGTTACTGGAACAATAATCTTATTGATTTCCCCAAGTCTCACCGATTTATCCGCTTTCTTTACTGCAAGCAATGGACTGCAATGTGGCGATAAGGAGGTCTCTATAATATTCCATGCAAGCATTCTTCTTATCTCCTGGGCCACTGCCTCTCTTTTTGCAGAACGTGTCGTGGGGCGGGACATAAATGCGATATTGATACGTTCTAATAACTCCAAGTTTTCTTGTCGAACACGCGTACATAACGTGAAAATACACTTCTGAGGTCGTACTTTTGTTGCTGAGAGATTCCTGTGCATTCTGATATTTTATCCTCAAATTCGTGCTGCTCTACCACATTTCGTTCGAGTCATGGGGTCGAAGGTGTTGATTTTTGAAATTTGGATGTGTATAGCTTGACAAGGCTTTGCTTTGTTACTTTTGACTTTTATAAAATCTACAGTACAGTTCTTCGCGTTTATAAACAGATAACACTTCCCAGTTTTTAGATCAATTTTTGCACATTTTTCCCTTAAGAAATACATGCCAAAAATACACAGTTCCGTCAGTCCTTCCACTACTAGAAAAATTGCCTGAAAAGCAATATCTTCAATTTGTATTTCGACTATGGTTTGTACCTTAATTAATTTAGATTTTCCACCTATGGCTCCGAACATCCTGCAGTTCTGCACTGGATAAGTCGGTAAAGGTTTGTGGCTGTCAATCTCTTTAAACAATGCCTTCGACGTAACACTAATTCTTCGCCAGTATCCACGAGGATATGAGTGGGTATTTTTCCTAATATAGCCTGCACGCTAGCTTGCACTATACCATCCTCTTCATGCAACTGTGGTTCTCCCTCATTGGTTAACAAATCACGCATGTCCGTTTCATCTTGATATCTTAGCAAGTTATTACCATGGTAGCATGGATCGCCCCCACGACTATTCATGGCCAACATTGGGGAGCATAATAAGGCCACGTTTAGTTTAACGCCCCATTATTACTGTTTGTAGATGTTTCGTTCGTCACTTCTATAATATCCACCCCCGACGTGTTGTTACTCCATTGCACATTGCGATCATGATTTTGCCCTGAGTTTACAGGCGTAATGTTACTTTGAGCTTGGGACTGACTGTGTTGATTGCTAATCGGGTACTGCCACTGCACATTTCGTGGGTTAGCCGTGTTGTTGCTAAATTGAGGCTGAAAATTACTGTCAGCGTTTCCCCACTGATTTACATTATCGTTCCTATTCCAGTTTCGCTTCCGGTTACCGGAATAGAAGGGGTAGTTTCTGTCCCCATTTTTTCTTTTTCTTTTAAGTCCTGGATTAAAATTTTGATTATAGTTGTTATTGAAATTACCTCCCTAATTCGGGCCTGGCATATGCGCTGCTGCGGCGGAGTCGACAAAAGCCGGTCGTGACTCAACCGCGCACGCTACATTGTTGACGCCGCACTGCGGCTGGCGCTGCGGAGGATGGTTGCCACCGCTGCTACGGAAATTATTTTGATTGGTGTGGCTTTGTCTTGCGTCTTCATTAATTAAGTCAGTCCAAGACAGATAGAAAATACTCCAAATTGCTTTCGGGTACTTGTACTAGCTTTTCCCGAATATTTAGCGGTAGGAGGAGCTAGATAGGATGAAGAGGGAGAAGGGGGTTGGGGAATGGGAGCTGGTTGTTGGCAAGAGATCTGCTAGGAGAAGAAGATTTTCAGATAGTTTTACTATTGGTGTTTACAATAGATATGACCAACTGTCAGAGTCTAGTGGAGAGGAATCTCTAGTAGCTGTAGATGTAGGAAGTATGCAGCAGACCTCAGTAGTTACTGTGCCTAGAACAGTTGCAAAGTCGAAGAGGAAGAAGAAGGTTCTGCTGTTAGGTAGTTCTCATGGCAGAGGTGTAGGCCAGCAGTTGCAGGAAGTACTGGGGAGTGAGTACCAGGTGACCAGCATTGTGAAGCCTAATGCAGGGTTGGCTCAGGTGACTGTTAACATAGGCGGGTTATGTAGGGATTTTGCTAAAGAGGATCAGGTAGTGATTGTGGGTGGGGCTGGTAATAGTATTGATAGGGATGGGAAGTATAACATAGATGGTGACCGGAAAAAGATAGCCACTCAGACTGGCAACACGAATGTGCATTTCGTGGAACTGTTTCAGCGTCACGATCGGCCTCATCTTAATACAGCCGTCAGGCGTAATAACATGAGACTTGGGGGTGCGCTGATGACAGAAAGCATGGGTCACATTTCAGTGGTGTCGGTGGAGTGTATCAGCAGGACGGGTTTCACTAGACATGGCCTGCACCTCAACAGGTATGGGAAGGGGAGGTTGGCAAAGCTTATAGGTGACAGTATACGTGGGGTTGGTGGGATCACTCATGGGAAAATTTCTGCAGTAGTGGGTGTTAGAGCTGCACCTGTTTTAGATTGAAGTCAGCTGATAGGTATTCCTGCTTAAGGGAAGTCTCTCTAACAAGGGAATCACTTTTGACAAAGCTTAGGTATCCGAGTAATGAGGGAATTAGTATATTTCATCAAAATATACACGGTATTAGAGACAAAGTTAGTGAACTGCTTATAGATGTTGACTGAAATTATTGGTATATCTGAACACTTCTTAAATAAGGAGATAATTCAGAGGCTTCCTTTACCAGGATACAGGTTGGCTGGCAGCTTTTCGAGGAGCTCTTTGCGGTGTGGGGGAGTAGCCATGTATGTGAAAAACGGCATCCCTTTTGAGTCAATTGATGTTTCAAAGTACTGCACTGAATAGGCGTTTGAATGTTGTGCAGGTGTGGTTAAATTTAACGGAGCTAAACTTCTAACTGTTGTTATTTATAGATCCCCAGACTCCGATTTCACAACATTTTTGCTAAAGCTAGAGGAGGTTCTTGGTTCACTTTATAGGAAATACGAAAAGTTAGTTATTTGTGGTGACTTCAATATTAATTGTATAAGTGATTGTGCAAGGAAGAGGATGCTGGTAGACCTCTTTAATTCATATAATCTTATGCAAACCGTATTCTTTCCAACGAGAGTGCAAAGGAACAGTAGAACAACCATAGACAACATTTTTGTTCATTCCTCATTACTAGAAAGGCATTCTGTTGGCAAAAAGGTGAATGGCCTTTCAGATCATGGTGCAGAAATTTTAACATTAAAAGATTTTTGTACTGCAACACGTGTTAAATATAGTCATCAGCTGTCCAGGAAAGCTGATCCTGTTGCTGTAGAGACCTTTGTAAACCTTATAAAGGAACAAGAGTGGCAAGATGTTTATAGCGCTGATACAGTAGACGATAAATATAATGCTTTTCTCAAGACTTTTCTCATAATCTTTGAAAGTTGCTTTCCGTTAGAACTTTTAAAACAGGGTACTAGCACAAACAGGCAGCCTGGGTGGCTTGCTAGAGGGATAAGAATATCTTGTAGGACAAAGTGGCAATTATATCAAAACTTTAGAAACAGTCAAAATCTAAATGCAGCAGCCCATTACAAACAGTATTTTAAGGTGCTTAAAAATGTTATTAGGAAGGCAAAAAGTATGTGGTATGCAGATAGAATAGCTAAGTCCCAGGATAAAATTAAAACCATATGGTCAGTCGTAAAGGAAGTTGCTGGTCTGGAGAGACAAGTCGAGGATATAGAATCAGTGCGTAGTGGGAATGTCCGTGTTACTGATAAGTCGCATATATGTACAGTATTTAATAATCACTTTCTGAATATAGCAGGTGAACTAAATAGAAACCTAGTCCCAACAGGGAATCATATAGCGCTCTTAGAAAAAAGTGTTCCGAGACTGTTACCTGAAATGCTCCTCCATGATACTGACAAGAGGGAGATTGAGTTAATAATTAAATCATGAAAGACCAAGAACTCTCATGGATATGACGGGGTATCTAGCAGAATACTGAAGTATTGTTCCATGTATGTTAGCCCAGTTCTCAGCCATATCTGTAACTTTTCCTTTAGGAGTGGTCGGTTTCCTGACCGATTAAAGTACTCGGTAATGAAGCCACTTTATAAAAAGGGAGACATTGATAATGTTGACAATTTTAGACCTATTTCTATGCCAACGGTGTTTGCTAAAGTTATCGAGAAGGTTGTATATGCAAGGTTACTGGAGCATTTAAATTCACATAATTTGCTGTCAAATGTTCAGTTTGGTTTTAGATATGGTTTAACAACTGAAAATGCTATATTCTCTTTTCTCTGTGAGGTTTTGGACGGATTAAATAAAAGGTTGCGAACGCTAGGTGTTTTCTTTGATTTAACGAAGGCTTTTGACTGTGTTGACCACAAAATATTACTGCAGAAGTTGGACCATTATGGAGTAAGGGGAGTAGCTTACAATTGGTTCGCCTCTTACTTTAAGAACAGAAAGCAGAGGGTAATTCTCCGCAATATTGAGAGTGGTAGTGATGTTCAGTCCCAATGGGGCACTGTTAAGTGGGGCATTCCCCAAGGGTCGGTGCTGGGGCCACTGCTGTTTCTTATTTATATAAATAATATGCCTTCTAGTATTACAGGTGATTAAAAAATAATTCTGTTTGCTGATCACACCACCTTGATAGTGAAGGATCTTGTGTGTAATATTGAAACAGTAACAAATAATGTAGTTCATGAAAAAAGTTCGTGGCTTGTGGAAAATAATTTGATGCTAAATCACAGTAAGACTCAGTTTTTACAGTTTCTAACTCACAATTCAACAAGAACCGATATTTTGATCAGACAGAATAGGCATATTAAAAGCGAGACGGAACAGTTCAAGTTCCTAGGCGTTCGGATAGATAGTAAGCAGTTGTGGAAAGCCCATGTCCAGGATCTTGTTCAGAAGCTAAATGCAGCTTTATTTACCATTAGAACAGTATCTGAAATAAGTGACACTTCAACACGAAAAGTAGTCTACTTCGCATATTTTCATACGCTTATGTCGTATGGTATTATTTTTTGGGGTAATTCTTCTGATTCAAAAGGGTATTTTTGACTCAAAAACAGGCTGTTCGAGCTATATGTGGTGTAAGTTCGAGAACCTCTTGTCGACCCCTATTCAAAAATCTGGGAATTCTGACATTGCCCTCGCAGTATATTTTTTCTTTAATGTCGTTTGTTGTTAGCAATATTAGCCTATTCCCAAGAGTTAGCAGCTTTCACTCAGTTAATACTAGGCAGAAATCAAATCTGCATGTAGAATGCACTTCCTTGACTCTTGTGCAGAAAGGAGTGCAGTATTCTGCTGCATCCATTTTCAATAAGCTACCACAAGAACTCAAAAATCTTAGCAGTAGCCCAAACTCTTTTAAGTCTAAACTGAAGAGTTTCCTCATGGCTCACTCCTTCTATTCTGTCGAGGAGCTCCTGGAAGAGCTAAAAAATTAAGCAAATTCCAGTGTTACATTGTTGATTTTCTTCATTTAAACTTACGACTTGTCACCTGAATATGTTTTCTGGTATTTCATTTTATCTGTTTCTAATATCGTGTTATAATTTCATGTATTGACTCGTTCCATGACCATGGAGACTTCTCCTTAATTTGGTCCCACGGAACAATAAATAAATAAATAAATAGTTTAGCTTTCAGAATGCGTAGGACGTCTATGTGTGTGTCACTGGTTCATCCCATAATCTTGTTTTACTTAAATATTTACTTTCTGAGTGATCCAAATTTTGGATTATATTGTTCAGGGTTGAATAAGGCTTTTCTTAATCTCTCTTGTACGCCATGTCACCAATACTTTGAAAGAAACGCGTTTTCAAACTGTTCTATTGTCTGACAAGTTTCTGACATTTCCGTCGCCCATAACGCTCCATCGCCCTGGATATAGCCCGTAACATATTGTATCTCTTGTTGTTCCGACCACGCTTTAGGCAATACATTTTTGAATGACTTTATAAAAATTACCGGATGCACGGTTTTTTTCCCGGATAAACACTTGAAATTGACGGTGTTTTATAAGACTCTCTTCTAACAAAACTGATGAGAAAGTGGGTTCAGCTATCTGCTGTTCCCTTCTTTCGTCACGGTGTCGTTGGTTATCGTACACCTCATAGTTTGGTGAATACACATATACATTCGGGGTAGGATGTTCACTGACTGCACTATCGCTCTTACCTGTGGGTATGTTGTCAAGTTCTTCTGCTGCATGTTGGTTTCGTTCTTTCATCGTACCAAGTTTCCTGTTTAGTTGCTCGACTATTTGATTCTGCCAACCTGGTAAGTCCTGTGTCAAAGTTTTCTGTATCTGGCCTATGGCAGTTTGCATGTGTTTTGTGTAGTGTATACTTGCTCCATTGTGTTACTTATTGCTTTTTGTAGCTCTGTTTCTAGAGTTCGGTTTATGTGTGTGTCTTTTTCTTCTAAAAAGTCCTCGAATTTCTGTTTCTGCTGTTTTGTTAAGTCTTCAACTTGACTTACAGTTTCCTGTATTTTTGTATGGAGCTCGGTTTGCTGTACACTCATGGCATTGAAATTTTCAGTTAACTTGCTTATCTGATTTGGCGCATCCTCAACTGTGGTTTTCAAATTATCAATATCCCGATTCATACAGTTTACATCTTCACGCACCACTTCTATTACCTGCTCCGCTACCTCTCTTCTTAATTGTGTCAGTTGTGTCGTCCGGTTATTGTCCATTTCAGTAAGGGTTTTTTACATCACTGTCTAGCTTGTTCATTTGGTCTCTTACATTCTCTACCTGTGCTGTGACATTTTCTATCTGTGTATTCATTTGGACTGTTACAGACCCTATCTGTGCTGTGACGTTTTCTATCTGATGTTCCTCCTTTTTCAAAATTTTTGTTTTATGGATATATGTGAATTTTATGGGCTGATTTCATTAGTAAATCTGGTGATCTTATACGCAGTTAGCGTAACATGAAACAGAAACAATTGGTTATAGTCGCAATAATGGATGGGAAAAATTACTTAAATATTTCCACTTAAAATTTGTACCAAATTTTTCTGAAAATTAACAAACGTCATGGCACTCGGTCGCCATTTGTAACGCGTCCTCTTATATTATCATGTTTTGCTATTGTTAATGTTAGAAAAACCTTCATTCAGTCTGTCGTTGAAATTTTGAAATAAAAGTTATTGTAGATGTTGCGTAATAAATATTTCGCGTGAAGCGCTGTTGCGACACAGGCAAAGATCAATTGTGGAAACTGAGCCACTGAATATTACATATAATTTTATTAAAGAATACGACCGACTGACTACATCAAATAAGAGGTCATGTACATACGCGAATGAGTGGAAAAAAATAAGCGTTAATACTGCATAGGAAATGAGTCTTAAATATAGTTACGCTTGTACACACTCAAATGTATGCGAACATACGAACGGGATACAGGCATGTACACTTCGAGTGCAATCATCCCTCGTGGCCTGGATAAAAAGAATTACGGTCAAATGCATTTATTCATCTTAGAACGTAAATGCGTGGACTTCGAAATTAAATGAAAAGAAAGACTACAGTTTCTGAATGTCGCGGCAAATATATTGAAATTGACGGTAGCGGCCACGAAAGGGAAAAGATTAACACATTCACGTACATCTATTGTTGAGCAGCGTCGCCTTGAAAATCGTCGCCTCCATCTAAATTCTGTGCATAAAATTAAAATAATAGTAATAATTTTCGAGAATTTCAGGAGCTGGGACCCATGGTATCACAAAAGACGAAATCGCTGTGCTTCACAATCACTTTCACTACTCAACCCAATTTTATCAGTAAGAAATGGCACAACACGTTTTAACACTAGGACAGGATAACAGCGAAAGGCGCAGAACACCAATATAATAGAAGTGCAAAGACCTCGTTATTATACGGAAAAACAGAACGACACCAGCGCTGGCTGTAAACTTCAATACGAAAAAATATGGCACGAAAATCTCTTACGTTTATTTCTAAACACGCGAATTAGATGACAATATTTGAATGTGGGCCGCATAGTGCAGTAATAAAGGTTTTTGAGACCTTGCAAAGTAATATATAAGAGAAAACTCAATCAAAAACAACCATTAACTACTCGTAGCTGCAGTTTACATTGTGAAAATTTTCGTAAATTACGACGTCACCTTTTGACTGTGATTTCTTTTTGTAAAACTCAATATTGCGATTTTGGCCGTGTGGCCATTATCATGTGCAAATAAATGAGCTTTAGCACATTTCAGACTAAAACATCATCTGACATTGCATGCATATATAAATGATTTTTAGGTTTCCACATATCCTAAAGCACATTATGTCCACTCACATGACCAAAAGTGGAATAGTAGGTTACACAAATAAATAACTGCACAGCTAAAGGATAACCAAGAGGTCATTTACAAAAAAATATGTGCTACAAACCAAGGATGTACTGTAAAATCTACAATTCCGATTTATTATTTTTTCTCTTGATTGTTATTTATGGATATTCAGTCATCTGAAATTAAACTTCTGCACAGTTCAAATAAACTTATGAAACACACAAAATACTTCTTTATATCAACTGAAAAAGAAATTGGGAGCAGAGCAGGTAGACACTACATGAATGTAGCCAAAATGTTTTTGCCAATGAGACATACAAAGAAAATGAACTGCACTACATAACATTTTTTTTCTTTTTTCCCCAACTTGGCAGTTATTTTGGCAACATCCATCATGTTTAAATAATTAAAGAAGACGCTGGTACAACATTTATATTTAACATTTTTATTTATTTACTTCCTCTTTGAAAACTTTGTTTGGTACACTACTTAAAATTAACACAAATTCCCCTTGACAGCACTTTATTCATTATACTTTTAGAGTCCCATCATCACATCTAGAAAGTGTTAAGTTATGTTCCTGCTGAATTACCAGATTTTGTCATAACTAATCAAAGGCATGATTTTGATACAAGAACATGTAATTCTCTGCTTTTAACACAACATTTGTATAGGTATAGGGAGCTTACTCTAATTGTAGAGATAATAATCACTGAAATACAAAGTCTTTTAACATGATTTGAACTTCTTTTTAAGTTGTGCATACACAATTTCCTTTTGTTTGTAAATTTCTTTTCTTTCACATACTTGTGTATTATAAATGGAATACTTGTCTTCACAAGTCTCTCTTCAATGTCGTGTTTATTACAAATTGTTGTATGAGACAGATCAAATGTTTTTTTTTTAATTATCATGTAGTCTTGTTGTGTGACCATGACTATTTAGATACTCATACAGCTGATTGTGGAGTGCCCTTAGGAAAATCATGATTCTTTCACTTACATATTTCAAATGACAATGCTCCTCACTATTCTCTTTAAATGAAGTAAACAAATGATTTTCAGTCACAATAGAGGAGTAGAGACTGGTATTACATGTTTCACAATCATCTGGTACATCTATGGCTTTTAGTACATAGCCTGCTACATAGGCTAAGGATTGTTGATCTTCTACAGACTCGATGATACCAGCTGAGTAAGAATAAATTTGCTCAGGTGTATCAGTGTCATTCATCTCACATTCACTTAAATGTTCACTCCTACCACTAGCTGCCAAAAAGTGACACAAACTGCTCAAGGGAGTGTAGTCATCATTTTCACAGTTACTTGCACTCATGGCTTTGAAAGGCAAACTCATATGATTGACAACACAAGTCTTCAGAGCTTGTACAAACTGAAAACAAGTTCGGTTTGTATTAGCAATACCATGTTGTCTTATACAACAAAAGAAATTTTCTAAAGCATCTTGATTAAAGGCCTTTGAATTTAAGTACTTAAAGCCAACCACTTTCAAGGTGGTCCACAAGAAAATAATATACTGTAATGTAATCTGCCAACCTTCTATGAAGCTAAACATATTAGTCTTGTTTCTTCCCGTTTTTAAATCTATTATTTGCAAGCTGCCTATTTCCCTCAATATGCTATACCACATTTCTAAATGTGGCGAATTTTTTGATAAAGCACACCTAAATTGTTTTCCATCCCTGGGATATTGCTCAGTACTGTTGAGTGAATCCTAGAGCTTATGTACCTTCTCCACAAACTCAGCTGTGTGTATGGCTTCAGATGGTAAAGTGTGAGTAGAAACATATGTTTCAATTGCAGCTGCAACAGTATGGCTCATTTGTGCAGCAGCAACTTCTACCTTCATTTTGACATAGAAATCAGAAAAGTTAAAGTGTTGTGCTTTTAATTTGGGTAGAGTTTTGAACCGTTTTTTTATCCAAAAAGAACAATGTACTGATGTACTCAAACTTTGCTGCTTTGTGGGGTTCAAATTGAATTTTATTATCTATCAAAGCATTTTTAGTGTTTTTGAGCAGATGTGGTACATCATAAATGGTAACAATTGGTTGATTATTGGCGACAAACTGAAATATACTTGAAATATACTGGGCTTCAACGAATTTTCTTCACACAGTTGTTTAAGGGCCTTTTGGTTTGTTGCATTCTGGTCACAGACAGTACAAACCACTTTGAACCCAATATTCTATAGTTCACTTGTGGTGTGAACAATGAGTGATTTCAAATGGGTGTAGTGGAAAGTGGTTGCAGTAAAGTATTATGCTAGAACTTGTTTCCAAGTTCTGTGAATGCCTTTCAGCATAAAAACCAATGCTTGACTAGCAGCTACAGGTGAACGTCCTAAGTGACCCAAGTCCTGATACCCATAGATTAGCTGCTTGTGTGCATCATAGTACATACCATCATCCAGAGACATTTCATCACAAAGTAGTGCATAATAGTTGTCATTTTCATGCATATTACTTACTTCCCTTCCTAAAAAGTTTAATAAAGCTGGATTAAGTCCTGTATCAAATGGTATGTGGGAAAGTGCATGAGTGTGCATGAGAGAGGTCACAATGCAAAATTTACAGTAATGCAACCAAGCAGTCCCCCTTTACAGAGCACAGATGATGGTGAGTACAGCTTTTTATACTCACCAGTTTATGATGTTGAAAGTTGTTATGATGTTGAAGCCCTTGAGCAGCCTGACTGATGGAAGGGAGAGGAATGCGGCCAAATATCTGTACAACCGGGGACTACGCATATAAATAGATAAAGGAAATGCCTTATCTTGCATAGACCACCGTACTGCTGTGGGCTGCATATTGGCATTTCTTAACTGACTATTAATAAAAGTTTTAGTCACATCATTCAACTCTTCTTCAATTAACTGAAATTTCCTGTCATCATACAACTGTTTTAGAATTTTCAATTTATTCCTCTCATTTGTAGCTGTTTTTTCAATTTACACACTCTGGAAATTGTAATTCTATGCAGCTTATACATTTTGTGTTTTCTTGGAGCTAAATCACATTTAGAAACGCCAGATCCCATTACACTTGGACTACTTTCAACATCATGAACTGGTGAGGATAAAAAGCTGTACCCACCATCATCTGTGCTCTGTAAAGGGGGACTGCTTGGTTGTATTACTGTAAATTTTGCATTGTGACCTCTCTCATGCACACTTATATTTGCAACCGATGTGGTGAAACCGCCACCACCACCACCACCAGTGTAACACAGATGGGTGGGGGGAGGGTGATACAACACCAATTTCATGTGCTTTGGAATAACACCAGGATTTAGCCTGTGTCTAGTAAAGTTCACAAAATCTGCTTCATAAAAATGATCCTCACACACATAATAATAACTACAGTTGACACCTTCATCTATATTACAGATCAATTTCCACTTCTTTCAAGTCTCACTTTTGGATGCAGCTGGAAATTTATAGAAATGTCTATTCTTGTGTTTGGAATTTGTTTTTACATAATGACTACTCCTGCATCCGGGAAACTTGTACGAGTATTTCAATCTCAAACTGGATTCTTCTCTTCCTGTATGATCCATCCTCATGTGTCTGAGATCTTATTCAAACAAAAAATTAGGAACGAGAAAAAAGATCAGATACGGTTTACATTGATTAATGTTAAAGAAAACTCAATGTGAAATTAATTTCACTATGAAAAATCATATTAGCTTATGTCTAAATGCAGCTATCCTGTACTGAAGTATTGATAACTGTTATCATGGCTTGTAATCTGATTTGGTATTGGTACAAAATAGTGAAAAAACAAAACAAAAGAAATTCTCATTTCTACTACGGATATGCACATCACTCTATTTATAACTGCGTGAGCATAGTTGCACTATATTCAACACTACTGCGTTAAACAGTGCTATCAGACAGTAGAAACACTGCTTATTGTACCATTTCAGTATATTTCAGCATCTAGATACCAAATTCAACTGTACATTATCAGTAACAGTTACAGCTGTAAATCTGTATTACATTGTGTTGAACATTAAAGTGCGAGAAGATTTCTACTGCATTGGATATTGCCACAATAATACGTGTAAATGTCCAACTGCTTGAAGGACCTGCTTTGTGTGACTTCCAAACAAATGCCTTATTATGTGAGAACACAACCTTTGTCGATACAACAGCAACAAACACTTTTTCCTTGGATAGAGTGTTATGTACTGTACAGAATATTTACTGTCGAAAACGGGAAATAGAACACACTCCAGGCATTCCGAATCAATTGTAACACGTCCAATATTTGGTATGTAGTAAACGGCACAATAAATGGTACTTATCCTGTCACTAAGATTACTTCGTGGCAAAAAGGAAGATGAATCAAAGCCAGAATTATACTCCATTACAGGATTCGGAAAGTTGAATACCAACTATGTCATAAGCTGCTAGCATGGGATTCTCCATGAACTACAAGAAAATATGAACAGAAATAAGAAACATACTTACCATTTAAGTAAACTGAGCAACGGAAATTGTATTTCTTTGCAGGAACAAATATACAAGAGTCCACAGAACGTAATGTGATGATACAACCTCGTGTTGTATATGAAACAAAAGTAAAAAAGTAAATACTGAATCATCACACCATCAAATATTACGAATGCGTCCAAAAATAAGCAAAATAATAGCAACATACTTACACTGCAATTGAAACGAAAAATCACGATCACGTTGCTACGATACCAAAACAATTGTGGAAGACTAAGTCATCCAATAGGAACACGAGACTATATATTGCTAAACTTGCAGCTCTCCAAGTGGCCTGGGACCAAACCAACGTCGTGTTACACGAAATCCCTATATGAGTTTCATCCCCCTGGCGAAAGGTAACTTATTATAAAACTAATAAACGAAGAGCGTAAAGCTTCTTTTGTTCGGCAAATGCTTTATGTGTTAATCTCTGGTAGTTGAACCAGTGTCTATATATTTATAAAAAAAATTATATAATAGCTTTGGAAGTGGAAACGCGAAGGGATAACAACAGACAAACTGAGACCAGGCAGACCTCGTGTACTAACGGGCAGGGGACGGCAAGCACTCCTAGATAGGCTGAAATCAAGGCAAGGAACCGCACGTAAGTTCAATATTGCTTCAAGCAGTCCGGCTAGCGCACTGACTGCCAGTAGGGAATTAAAAAGGGTGGGATGCAGTGGTCGAGCAGCACCCCATCCGAGGTGCAATAGAGAGCGGCGCCACTGGGCAGTGGGTGACCGGAAACAGGTGGTCTGGACTGATGAATCATGATATACTCTGTGGAAATCCGATGGAAGATTTGTGTTTGGCGAAATCCTGGACGAAGTTACCTGCCCATCATGTGTCGTGTCAACAGTGAAGCACGGAGGAGATGGTGTTACAGTATGGTGGCATTATCAGTGGTTAAAGTGTGGTACCCATATTACGCTTAGGAAGAGGTTGAATTTGATATCATATGAACACACTTTACAGCACGATTTATTGTGTACAGCAGAGGATCAGTTTGCAGACGATGCACACACTCACAAGCCAGCATCATTCGTGCAATGGACTTTCGTGACCAGAGTTCCGTTTCGGCTCTTCTGGAAGAACGTGCTGCCATGCTTCGACAGAGCTACATATACCTCGTTGAAAGTAGAGTTCAAGACGTGAAGAGGTCAAGGCCCCCGCATATAAAGTCCACTGATAACTGTCCAGATACTTTTGATTGGATAGTGTGTATTTAGTAGCGAAAGATATAGTGCATTTGCCACTTCATATACGCGCTCTTCGATGCGCTAATATGTGTGTTATCACCGTCTGTGCTCGACAGCAGCTCGCAATAGCCATGTACAGATGGCAGTTGGCAGCATAGATGACAAGGATGACGAATGGCTGTGATGTGTACCTGCAAACAGACATACAGCTCTCGCGCGACTGACAGCCTAGATGAATCATTGGCAATTAACAGCGTCTCCTCAACGACCAGTTGGACCTCTTAGCAGGCACGTAGTTCATGGACCCTTGCTGACTGCTCCTCATCTACGACGAAGACTAGAATCTGCACGCCAGTACCTCAACTGGACGTCCACTGAATGGTGACAAAAAAAAAAAAAGAAAAGGTTCAAATGGCTCTGAGCACTATGGAACTTTACATGTGAGGTCATCAGTCCCCTAGAACTTAGAACTACTTTAACCTAACTAACCTAAGGACATCACACACATCCATGCCCGAGGCAGGATTCCAACCTGCGACCGTAGCGGTCGCGTTGTTCCAGACTGAAGCGCCTAGAACCGCTCGGCCACATTGGCCGGCGAATGGTGACAGGTAGCCTTTTCAGATGATCGTGTTTCATGCAGCATCGGACAGATGGCCGTTGGCTATTACGGCGTGAAATGTCTGAAAGCGAAGGGTCAGGGCCTGGGGAGGGAGTGTGATTTTCTGAGGAATGTTTTCGTGGCATTCCCTGAGTGATCTCGTCATTATGGAACGCTCAATTGGTCATCACAAAAATACATATATCCTTGGCGTGCATGTCCACCCCTACATGCATTTTGTTTTTCCTTCACACAGTAGCACTCAGAGCAGGACAACGCAATGTGTCATACATCTCACAGTGTACGTGCGTGGTCTGAAGAGAACAAGAACTGGATTTATTGCCGGTCGAGAATCTGTAAAACCTAATCTGTCGGGTAGTATTCACAACGCATCAACCGAGAGACCTAGCGCAGCTGGCCATGACAGTGGAGAGGTCCTTGCTCCAGATCCGTGTCGGTTCCTTCCACAACCTCACTGGTTCTCTTCTCGATTGTCTCACTGTGGTCCACGACACAACATTTGGTTACTTAAGCTTTTGACACATGATCACATTAACAAGAATGGACAGTGAACATAACTGGATGTGCAAATGATAAGCATTGCAGCACACACTCACAAAGTGGGTCGGAGTAACAATGCATTGATTCTACATATAAGTACAGATTACACAGAGGGTTTTTCAGTCAAATACCGGATTTGAAGTTTGGTTAGTTATGGGGAGATGATGTCATACGTCTCGTAACAAGGGGAATAGTCTATCAGTATGTGTTTTAATTCGGCAGTGGCTGGATTATGGCTTTTCAAAACTGCAGTTTGACGTTCCGCGATATTCTGCGCGCAGTGATCGGGAAACCATAACTACCATGCAAATATGTAACTTGTGGGCTCAGGAGAGACGCGACGAACGCATTGCATAACATCAACGGCTTCACACAACTAGCTCCCGAGAGGTCAAGCACATCGTTTGGTCGACCGTGTAAGACAGTGCAGCCACGTCTCGTACCCCGAGTCGGTAAATGGGTTCGTAAACAGCAAGGCAAGTGTCTAGACTGAGACCACTACTGCCTGGCAGCAGGGCGACCATTGCTCAGGCTTCCCATGACGTGGCAGCTTCGAGAGGTGCGCCGACAGCGTGCACTCAACATCAGAACCGGACAGAGGGCCGTGCGGTTCTAGGCGCTGCAGTCTGGAACCGCGGGACCGCTACGGTCGCAGGTTCGAATCCTGCCTCGGGCATGGATGTGTGTGATGTCCTTAGGTTAGTTAGGTTTAACTAGTTCTAAGTTCTAGGGGATTAATGACCTCCGAAGTTGAGTCCCATAGTGCTCAGAGCCATTTGAACCATTTGAACCGGACAGAGGGGTGACACCACGTCATCCTTATGGCGAGTTCCAGATATGACGAAAGCATCAAGTTAGACATATCTGTATACGGAGACACCAAGGAGAACGAATTTTGATAGATTTTTATAGATTGCATTCGACATCGTCATACAGCCCCAAACACATAGCGTAATGGTACGGAGTATCTCTGGGCAGAGAACACGATACCTAGTTGCGTGGCTTGTAATTTTGACAGCAACCATGACATTACTAACGTGTTAAGGCTAGTGCCATTTCCCTCCTTCTGAGGACTCCATGACGCTATTTTTTAACAACACAAGACACCACTGAATGTTGCTGTCATGACAGGTGGTGTTCGAATGCTTCTCTGACCAGCCTGTTTTCCAGATGTCTCACCCACCGGAAACATCTGGTCACGGGTTGCTGAGACAGCCAGTAACTACAATTGATAAACTCTGACATATATATTGACGCAAAGAAATCGCAATACCAAGAATGAGTTTTGCGGCATGCATGATTCTGCATCTGACAAATGCTGCCTATTCACATTTTGCGCCAGTTCCATACGAGTGACTCCAGTAACGCCACTACAATGATGCGAATCAGGTTTCCTTTAATTGCAAGCTGTAGTGGTCGTGAGTGTTCGTTACGTTTGAGATAGGACGTGGTGCGTTGATGTTCTTCAAGAAAGTCTGTAAGGCAACAAAGACGCCATTTTCAACACCTCACAGAGTATAAACGAGGTCGTGAAATAGGGGTATGAGACGCTGGATGCTCCTTCTGCTATACTACAGAAAGACTTGTCAGTAAAGTAGTCACTGTACACGGCAATATACGGTCGAGAGATGACCGGCCTCCGCGCGGTAGCTTGGCAGTACCGAGACGGAAGACCATCGTGTTTGGCGTATGTCTCTGGCGTTTAGTACTACATCTGTAGCAGAAATCTGAGTAGCAGTTGGCACCACTGTGACATCACGAACTGCTATAAAGCGATTACTTCAAGGACAGCTCCGAGCCAGACGTTCCGTAGCAAACATTCCATAGTCTCGGACTAGCGCCATGTGCGATTTCTGACGTGTCAAGCGAGAACTCGTTGGCAGGCAGGGTGAAGTGCGAGTGACGGCCATGTGCTGGCTAGTAGGCGGACAGCTGAGGGCCTGCAAGCTGCCTATCTGTGCATAACACGCACTAGACCTACACCTGGAGTTATGGTCTGGGGTGGAGTGCCGTGTCATATGACACCACGAGCTCTGTCGTGGTTATCCCACACATCCTCACAATAAATTCGTCCGTAAGTCTGGTGGACCTGTTGCGCTGCTATTCATGAACAGCATTCCAGCGGATATTTTCCAAAGGGGTAACGCTCGTCTGTATATCGCTGTTGTAACCCAATATCCTCTACATGATCGACGTATTGCCTTAGCCTGCTGGATCATCAGATCTGTCTCCAATCGAACACATATGGGACGTCGTTGGACTACAACTGCAGCTACGTCCACAAACAGCATTAACCATCCCTGTACTGACTGACCAAGTGCAACAGGCATGGAACTCCATTCCACAAACTGACATGCGCCACCTGAGCAACACATTGCATGCACCTTTGTATGCTTGCATTCGACATTCTGGCGGTTACACCGATTGTTAATATACCAGCCTTTCCCTTTTGTAGTGTATTATCTCGTTCTTACATTATCCGGTGAGCTTGCAATGTTAACCACTTAAATAATTTACGTAGACAAATGCATTCTCAAAATTTCATTACTCTACATGAACTATTTTTCGCTGTTGCGATTTTTTTTCTGTCCGTGTAGTTGAAGTAGCACAGAATAACGTAACCGTATCTTTCAGGTTCTGTGCGACTGGATGCCCAGCTGGATTGAGGAATTGTTACTACCAGAGGTTGCATTCTATCTACAAAAATCTGTGCTCCTCCAAATCACCTACAATTTCAATCACGAGATTGTGTGTACGTTTTCCTGTTAAACTGTATGCTATGTGAATGAAATTTCGTTATTTACCCGGTTAAACATCAGCTCTCTGACATCGCTGCGGCCGGAAAAAGGTCCTGCAAGAACTGGCCCACCCACGACTGAAGAGAATCGTTCAACGTGACAAAAGTGCAACCCTTCCGCAAACTGCTGCAGATTTCAATGCTGGGCCATCAAAAAGTGTGAGTGTTTGAACCATTCAACCAAACATCACCGACACAGTCTTTCAGAACCGAAGGCACACTGCTGTAACCTTGATGACTGCACGAGACCCAGCCTTATGCCTCGCCTGGTCCAGTCAACACCGACATTGGACTGTTGTGACAGGATACATGTTGCCTGGTCAGACGAGTTTAGTTTCAATTTGAATCGAGCAGATGGACGTCTATGGATAAGGAGATACCCTCATGAATTTCTGGACACTGCATGTCAGCAGGGGCCTGTTCAAGTGCTTGAGGCTCTGTAATGGTGTGGGGTTTGGACAGTTGGAGAGATATGGGAACCCTGATACGTCTAGATTCTCTGACAGGTGATACGTACATGAGCATGCTGTCTGATCGCTGTTGCGATTTTTTTGCTTGAAGGATTGGCTCTATGCAGAGGTGGAGACAATGATGAGCGTCTTTTCAAAAAGCAGTTGCTTGGCTCTTATGTGTAACACGAATGCCAAACTTGAAAGAGAGGCTTAATTTCATTAAACAACTGTAACAAACAATTTGCCTGAAAGGATCAATGCCAATAGCATCTACCTGACATCTAAAGATGATTTCATAAGTAGCACCTACTTGAAAAGCAATAACGTACTTATGTTACATCAGGTGATATGGATGTTTATTGGGTAGATCACGCTGCAGTCTGTATAAAAAAAAGAGTACCCTGTGGAGACAGTAGGGGGTTTCGCATTGTTGGAAGTGCCACTTCACAGTCAGAATCGGGCTGCATATGGAGCCAGCAACCTTTGAAAACATGCATAACCAATACGGATGGAAATAGCTGAAAATCATAATGCATGAAGAAATCTAAACGAAATCATTACCGTGAATCGAGATGAAATGGTTTATGGTGTTGATAATAATCTCTTCATATTAATTTCTTCCCAACTGTAACATACAAACTGTTTTTGCAAATTACATGCTTTAATCATTGTTACTGGTTACATTCCACGATGATATGCCATATAAGTTGGATTACATTCCAGGATTACATCCGAAATTAGACTGATGGTTTTATGCACGAAAGTATAGTTACAGTATGACTAAAATAGCTTTACAACAAACAAAAATTGTCATCGAAGATTATATGCGTCCATATGTGTATGATTATGAGAAATATTATATTAATGTGTGATTTGAGCTTCGTTCCTGTGGCTCGTTGCTTCGATGTACGCCATGCACCAACGGACAGTATCCAATTCCGAGGGACCTTTGAAGATTTCGTCTCGCTTAACTCATTGATTTGCTGGTTTCATCGAGCTGCGAGATTGGTTACTGCAGTCTGAGCGCTGTAGTCACAACCTCTGTAGATGTGCCACTTCCTTCAACCCTAATGTAACGTCTAGCTCAATATCCTCATACATTACAAATTCTTCACTCATCTGTATCTTAGCTCTTACTTATCTTCGTTACACTAGTGATATTAGCTTCGATAAGTAAAGTTATCAGATAGTAGTATTCGGAGATACTGTTGGCCACAGTTACGAAGATTTCTAAGTGTGCTGTTTGCAGCTCAAATGACGAACTCTTACAAAGCACCGTGTCTCTTGTCGAAGAACTTAATCTTTCTTTATAATTATACTTCTAGTCATTTTAACTGTGTCGTACCTCTTGGTCTGTTCATTCAATTCTGTAACAAACTGGATGGGCCCTTTTGACAGCGATTGAGTACTTCTGTATACTTGTTCAAATTCTACTTAGTACTGTGCTTAAATAGTTCGATATAGCCAGGTTCGTAGACCTTGTTCCAGTTCTTCAGTGCTTCAGCATATTTCTCAAAAAGAAATCGTTTTGCGCCAACAGCATGCCCTGAAGACTACGTATCTGTCATCTGCAATGTGGTATCCTGTATTTTTACCTACTTAATTTCTGAACAAACTTCTGTATCCAGTTTCTGCAATATTTTAAATAAGTTGTGTCGTTTAGTGGCTGCTAAGTCTACCTGCACCCGTGGTCTCGGGGTAGCGACCTCGATCAAAATGTCATAGGTTTCGGGATCGAAACCAGCACCTCTTGAATTTTGGTTAATAATCAGCATTGGCGCCCAAAGACTTCCAGCATAAGAAGTCACCCTCATTCTGCTGAAGACCTTTTCAACGTGGGCGGTGGAGCCGACAGAGGTGCAGGGCATGCTCTTGACTTTGGAATGGGAAACTGCCCATAAAGGCGGAAGAATCAGCAATGATCAACAGCACAGGGATGCAGAAGGCAACGGAAATCACTGCATTAAATACACGTAATGTGTATCTACAGGATATGTGGGGTGTAATGGGAAAAAAGTGTCACGATGATCTCTCCACTGGCAAAAGATTGCGGAATAGTCCCGCATTCTGATCCGCAGGAGGGGTGTGCCAAGGAGGAGGTGACCATGCGGAAAATATTGAGTAATAAACGAAACGATAATGTACCACGAGTCGAACTGTGTAATGTCAGAAGCTTGAATGTGGCAGGGAAGCTAAAAAAATCTGAAAAGTGAAATCCAAAGGCTCGATATAAATATAATAGGGATCAGTGAAGTGAAATGGAAAGAAGACTAGGATTTCTGGTCAGATGAGTATAGGCTAAGATCAACAGCTGCAGGAATTGGTATAACAGGAATAGGATTCGTTATGAATAAGAAGCTAGGGCAGAGAGAGTGTTACGGTGCACAGTCCACTAATAAGGTTGTTATTATCAGAATCGGCGGCAAACCTATGCCAACGTTGATAGTTTAGGTATACATACCGAAGTCGCAAGCTGAAGATGAAGAGTAGAGAAACTATTGAGCATATTAAAAGGCGAATGCACTAAGTAAAGGGAGATGAAAATCGAACAGTCATGGGGGACTGGAATGCAGTTGTAGGGCAAGGGGCACAGGAGAATATGGGCTTGAATCAAGGAACGAGAGAGGAGAAAGGCTTATTGAGTTCTGTAATACGTTTCAACTGGTAATAGCGAACACTCTGTTCAAGAATCACAAGAGGAGGAAGTTTACTTGGAAACGGCCAGGTGTAACAGAAAGATTTCAGTTAGATTATATCATGATTAGACAGAGATCCTGATATCAGATGTTGGACTGTAAGGCATACCAGGAGCAGACATAAACTCAGATCAAAATTTAGAAGTGATGAAGAGTAGCCTGGAGTTTAAGAGATTAGTCAGTAGGAACCAATACGCAAAGAAGTGGGATACGGAAAGTAAGGGCTTACGAGATGCGCTTGAAGTTTTCTAAGGCTATATCTACAGCAATAAAAAACAGCTTTGTAGGCAGTACACTTGAAGAGGAATGGACATCTCTAAAAACGGAAATCATAAAAGTTGGAAAGAAAAACATAGGTAGAATGAAGGTGACTGCGAAGAAATCATGGCTAACAGAAGAAAGACTTCGGTTGAGCGATGAAAGAAGGAAGTACAAAAATATTCATGGAAATTCAGGAACACAGAAATACAATTCCCTGAGGAATGAAATGAATAGACCGTGCAGGGAAGCTAAGACGAAATGACAGGAGGAGAAATGTAAAGAAATCGAAAAAGAAATTATTGTTGGAAGTACTGACGGGTAATGTACAATGTGTACAAGAGCCAAGGGGGTATAATATAAGTGGACGACCAAGAAAGAGTTCTCGGAATAAAATGGTTGTAAGACCGGGATGTCGTTTGCCCCTACTGTCCAATCTGAACATCAAAGAAGCAATGATGGAAATAAAGGAAAGTTTCAGGAGTGGGATTAAAATCCAGAGTGGGAGGTTACCAATGGTATGATTCGCTTATGACATTGGTATCCCGAGTGAAAATAAGGAAGAATTAAATAATTAGCAAAATGAAACGAACTGTCTGACGAGTACATAATGAGGACTGAGAGTAAATCGGAGAAAGACGAAAGCAATGAAAAGTAGAAAATTAGACCAGGATGTACTCATCACGAAGTATCTGAAGCTAAGGAATTCTAGTAGCTAGGCAGCAAAATAAACAGTGACGGACGGAGAAAGGGCATCCCCGACCAAATAAGTCTACTAATATCAAACATTTGCCTAAATTTGAGACACAAATTTCTAAGAATGTACGTTTGGAACAAGCTAGTGAAACATGGACTGTGGGAAAACCGGAACAGCAAAGAATCGAAGCATTTGGGATGTGGTGCTACAGACTAATGTTGAAAATTAGGTGGACTGATAAGATAAGGAATGAGGAGGTTATGCGCAAAATCAGGGAAGGAATATGGGGAAAACATTATCAAGGAGAAAGGACAGGATAATAGCACATCTGTTAAGATATCAGGGAATGACTTGCATGCTACTAGAGCGAGCTGTAGAGGGCAAACACTGTAGAGGAAGACAGAGATTGGAATACATCCAGAAAATGATTGAGGACGTAGGTTGCAAGTGCTATTGTGAGAGAAAGAGGTTGACACCGGAGATGAATTCGTGGTGGGTTGCATCAAACCAATCAGAAGGCTGATGACTCAAAAGAAAACAAAAAAAAAAACCTGCAAGTACAGAACCTCGAGAGTTGCCCGTCTCCGCGCGGGATTAGGCGAGCGGTCTCAGGCGCTGCAGTCATGGACTGTGCGGCTGGTCCCGGGGGAGGTTCGAGTCCTCCCTAGGGCATGGGTGTGTGAGTTTGTCCTTAGGATAATTTAGGTTAAGTAGTGTGTAAGCTTAGGGACTGATGACCTTAGCAGATAAGATTTCAGACACATTTGAACATTTTGAACAAATTGCCCACCCAGTCCGGAATTAACCATCCAAGGGGGCTTCACATCATACCACACGCATGTGTCACTGGTATCGAAGGTCGACAAAACATCATACTTACCAGTGTCGGGGGCTGCCAAATTGCGAGGCAACCACTTCACGCCGAAGGGCAGTTTTCATAGTTTGCTGCTAGGCGGTATTGGCAGCGCCACAAGAGGTCCTGGGTCGCGAAGACCTAGTTCTTTCCACAATAAACGTGAACGAAAATAGATCTAAGATATCCTCGCTTCCAGATAGTACTTAGACCGATTCACGACCATCCGATGACAGTTAAAATATCCAGCCCACGCCGACACCGCCATGTCCACCACTGATTCGGAAAACGCCCTCAGTCGCCATAACGCCACTCACATATTTGTATTTTGGTTGTGGATGTCGTAAAACTATGCTTGAATTATTCTTCTAGTACATTGGCTGTTGACTGTTCCATGTCTAGACGGAAGAACTTCGATCTTTTGTGGAACTTTAACTCCATGAACTGATGGATGAACTGAACTGTTAGTTGAACATTGCTTCAAGACAGTCGCAATGAGACCCAGCATTTTCATTTTATGTTACCAACTTGTTTGTTTCTTAGCTACAGCCTTCAGACACTGACTTTCAGCTTGTCAATTTTGTAGTATTATTCGTTGAAATAGACAAACAGTGCTTCTTGGTTATGCCAAAAAACATTTTGAAGAATCTTTGACATTGTTTGTGACGCCTATGGCTGATCGTCAGCTATGATCATATGCCATGCAAGGGTAATGGCGTAACCTGTCGCAATCCAGTGGAGCTATAGGTGGCTGCAGGGAATCCAATGGTCATTTTTGTGCACAAAACCTTTTAGAAACCTGCTCATCTCGTCTGCCAATCCTTCTTGTGAGCTGAGGCATGCAAGTATGTGTTCCAACATCGAAGCAAGAGGAATCGGACGATCGTGCAAAATTCCGTTATCGTTTGACAGTTCAATACTTCACGGAATAATAAAGGCAGAGAGGTAAAAATGGACATTCATGATTGAAATTAGAAACAAAGAATCTGCCAACAACTGACTTTCAGCGAAAGGTAATGTTCTTGATAACAAATTCCCAACGTGTCGGCCTTCATTGATCGCTAATACTCGTACAAGAGGGACAACGTTGTGTATAGCAGGATACACCACATCAGAACATGTGGTGGAAAATTGCCATCAAATATTGTACTTCAGCATCCCTAATAAGACGGTTGATTTGTGACTTCATGTAACCCCACAACCAATAATCATACGGACTGAGATATGTGGATCTGGGAGGCCAAGCACAACGGAAGTGGCGACTCAGCGCGCCATTCCCACTAAACGATGTGCGCAAGAGATCTTTCACAAGTGGAGCAATAAAGGGAGGAGCGCCATTCTGCAAAAAAGTGCTATCGTTCAGCAGATGTTTATCAGCCAGGCTAGGGATGATGCGATTCTGTAGCATATCGGCTTACCTTTCACCTCTCACGACTATGCTGCGTCACCAGCTTTTTTCTGCCCAGTGTCCTCTGTTGTCCGGAGTTTTCAGTCGTTGTTGCTTTCAATGAAACCCCATGTCATTTCAGGTATTTTTGCCAAGTTTTAATTCGTTACCTACATTATTCCGTGAGTTTGTGCATTTTCGAATGCAAACTTATCTTTGAGTCACCGTGTACAATACACTCTGGCCATTAAAACTGCAAGAGCAGGAACAGAGCATATTACGAAATTTTACTTATATAGATACAGTTTAGTAGGAAAACACACACACAAATGGGAAATTCAAATTGTAGATCATTTAGAGAAGTACAGAGCGAAAAATTTTGTGGATTGAGTGCAACCTCTGGTAGTAACAATTGCTCATTCCAGCTAGGCATCGAATCGAACAGAACTTGAATGACAGACAAGGATTCGTCATTCTACGCTGCTTCAGCTACAAGGACAGAAAAAAAATCACAACAGTGAAAAATAATTAACGCAGGGTATTGAATTTTCGGGAATGCATTTGTCTGAGTAACATACTTAAGTGGTTAACATTGAAATATCAGTGGGTAATGTAAGCGTGAGATAATCCATTGCAAAAGGGAAATACTGGTACATTAATAACAGGTGTAACTGCCAGCATATTGAATGCAAGCATAGAATCGTCCACGCTTTGTGTTGTACAGAAGCCGGACGTCAGTTTCTGGAATGAAGTTCCACGTCTGTTGCACTTGGTCGGTCAATACAGGGACAGTTAATGCTATTGTCGTTCGATGATGTCCCATATGCGATCGATTGGAGACAGATCTGACGATCCAGCAGGCTAACGCAATATGTCCATGGAGGAGACGATATTGGGTTACAACAGCAATATATGGATAAGCGTTATCCGGTTGGAAAACATCCGCTGGAATGCTGTTCATGAATAGCAGCACAACAGCCCGAATCACTTCTCTGACCTACGAATTTGCAGTGAGGATGTGTGGGATAACCACGACAATGCTCATGGTGTCATATGAAACGACACTCCACCCCAGACCATAACTCCAGGTGTAGGTCTAGTGCGCGTAATGCACAGATAGGCAGCTTGCAGGCCCTCAGCTGTCCGCCTACGAGCCAGCACATGCCCATCACTCGCACTTCACCCTGCCCGCCAACGAGTTCTCACTTGACACGTCAGAAATCGCACATGGCGCTAGTCTGAGGTATATGGAATGCATTCTACAGGACGCTTGGCTCGGAGCTGTCCTTGAAGTAATCGCTTTATAGCAGTTGGTGGTGTCACAGTGGTGCCAACTGCTACTCAGATTTCTGCTGCAGGTGTAGTACGAAGCGCCAGAGACATACGCCAAACACGATGGTCTTCCGTCTCGGTAGTGCCAACCTAGCGAGCGTAACCCAGTCATCTTGCGACTGTATAGTGTCGTGACCACCGCTGCCAGCAATCATGTACAGTAGCTACTTTACTGCCAAGTCTTACTGTAGTATCGCAGAAGAATCATTCAGCTTCTTGTAGCCCTGTTTCACGATCTCGTTTATACTCTGTAAGGTGTTAATATTGGCGTCTTTGTTGCCTTACAGACATTCTTGACGAACATCAACGCACCACGTCCAATCTCAAACGTAACGAAGGCACACGACCACTACATCTTGCAATTGAAGCAAACCTGATTTGCATAGTTGTAGTGGAGCTACTGGACCCACCACTATGGAACTGGCGTGAAATCTGAATAGACAGCATTTGTCAGATGCAGAACGATGCATGTTGCAAAACTCATTCTTGGTATTACGATTTCTTTGCGTCAGTATATATGTCAGAGTTTATCAATTGTGGTTACTGGCCGTCTCAGCAACCCGTGACCAGATGTTTCCAGTGGGTGAGACATCTGGAAAATGCGCTGGTCAGAGAAGCAGTCGAACACCGCCAGACATGACAGCGACATTCAGTGTTGTCTTGTGTTGTTAAAAAATTGCGTCATCGCCTCCTCAGAGGCAGAGAAATGGCACTAGCCTTAACACGTTAGTAATGTCATGCTTGCTGTCTAAATTACAAGCCACGTAAACCACAAGTTATCCTGTTCTCTGCCCAGAGATTCTCCATACAATTACGCCATGTGTTTGGCACTGTATGACGATTTCGAATGCAATCTGACAACATTCGTTCTCCTTGGTGTCTCAGTATACAGATATGTCTAACTTGATGTTTTCGCCGGCCGGAGTGGCCGTGCGGTTCTAGGCGCTACAGTCTGGAGCCTAGCGACCGCTACGGTCGCCGGTTCGAATCCTGCCTCTGGCATGGATGTGTGTGATGTCCTTAGGTAGTTAGATTTAATTAGTTCTAAGTTCTAGGTGACTGATGACCTCAGAAGTTAAGTCGCATAGTGCTCAGAGCCATTTTTTTGTGCTTTCGTCACAACTGAAATTCGCCATAAGGACGACGTGGAGTCACCCCTCTGTCCGGTTCTGATGTTGAGTGCCCACTGTCGGCGCACCTCTCGCTGCTGCCACCTCATGGGAAGCCTCAGCAATGGTCGTCCTGCTGCCAGGCACTAGTGCTCTCAGTCTAGACACTTGCCTTGCTGTTTACGAGCCCATTTACCGACTGAGACTGCGAGACGTGGCTGCGCTATCTTACACAGTCGACCAAGCGATGTGCTTGAACTCTCCAGAGCTAGTTATGAGAAGATGAAGCCGTTGATCCCACGTAATGTGTTCAGCCTCTCTCTCTTGAACTCACAGATTCCATATCTTCACGTCAGTCGTACCGATCACTGAGAGCAGGAACATCGCGGAACGATAAACTGCAGTTTTGAAATGCCATGATACCACCACTGTCGAATTCCAAAACATGCTGGTAGACTTTTCCCTTCTTACGAGACGTATGACATCATCTTCATATGACAAATCAATCTTCAAATACGGTATCTGGTCCATATATGTAGAATGTATGCGTTGTTACTCCCACCTACTTTGTGAGTGTGTGCTGAAACGCTTTTCATCTGCATATTAAGTTACACTGTTCATTCCATTTAACACCACCTGTAGTTCTTTTTCACTTTCACTTAAGACTGTAATGTCATTAGCGAATCTTATCATTCATATCCTTTTACCTAGAATTTTAATCACGCTCTTAAAGCTTTGATTTTCCGTCATTGGTTCTTCATCGTACAGATCGAAGAATAGGAGCGAAAGGTTACATCCTTGTCTTACACTCTATTTAAATTTCACGCTTCTTTCTTGTTCTTCCAGTCTTATTGTTCCCTCATAATTTTTGTACATACTCTATAGTACTCGTCTTTCCCTGTAGCTCATCCGGATTTTTCTCAGAATTACGAACATGTTTTTTTCATTTTACATCGTGGACGCTGAAGTCAAACAGATCATCATCTAACAGATCCTCATTTTCTTTTCCATTATTTTACATATTTATTATTTCATTAGTCCGGTCAGCAGCCTGGATGCATGAGCTGTCTACCTGCTTGTGCGATAGTTGCCCCACTTGTAGGTTCCTGCTTAAGAGTGATATTCCGACTGCTTTCATAATGTTACCGTCTTTGCTTTTAATTTCGCTCAACATCGCTTCGGCTTCTTTCTTTGCTGAGTCAGTTCTTCCAACAATCATTTATTTTTCGATTTCTTCACATTTATCCTTAGCTTCCATGCACTTCCTATTTATTTCACCCTAAGTGACTTGTATTTCAGTATCCCCGAATTTCCGTGAATATTTTTGTACTTCCCTCTTTCGTCGACCAACTGAACTATTTCTTGTGTTAGCCATGGCTTCCTCGCAGAGACCTTCCTTGTACCTATCTTTCTCTTTCCAGCTTCCGTGAATTCCTTCTATAACTGTCCTTTCCTCTACAATTGAATTGACTACTGAGCTATGCACTGATTCTTCATCGCTAGACTCTTAAATGTCAGGCAACTCTTTATCATTACTAAATTGTGATGTGGATCTGTATCTGCTTCTTGGTACGCCTTACAGTCCAATATTTGGTTTCGAAATCTTTGCCTGATCCTGTTCTAACTGGAGTCTTCCTATATCTCACGGTTTATCCAAGTGCAAATCGTCCTCTTGTGGTTCGTAAAGAAAGTACTTATTTGCTGTTGCTAGCCGAAATTTATTGCAAAACTACCAATCCCATATTCTCCCGTAAAGTTTTCTTCTGCTCCTTCCCCTTCAACCGCAATCCAATCCTCAATTACTATTAGATTTTCGTGTCCCTTTACGTACTGAATTACCAGTTCAAAATTCTCATACAATTTTTCTATCTCTTCTAGACTTTCTAGCTTAACTAACATGTTCAGACTTCTGACATTCCACACCCCGACTCTTAGAACACCAATCTTTCATTGGTCATTCAATATTTTCTCACGGTCATCTTCCCTCGGCAGTCCTCTTCCGCAGATCTGGATGGGGGACTGTCCGAAATCTTTTGCTTACAGAGAGATCATCATGACACTTGTTCAGTACTGGTCTCACTTACTAGGGATACACATTACGTGTCCTTAGCGCAGTGGTTTCCATTGGATTCTGCATCCTCATACCAGTGATCACTGCTGATTCTTCCGTCTTTTAGGGGCAGTCTCCTACACCATGGGGCGAGAGAGTGCCCTGGATCTCTGTCCGCACCTTGTAAGGGGTCCGTTGGCCCTTACTATAAGTTTGCACTCGGCACAGGTCGATAGCGCAAACAATCGATAGTGTCGTGTTGCGAGAGCGAGTGTAGAGTGGAGTCAGTTCCCAGGTTGCGGGCCGAGCCGTGTGGAGGCCTGTCGCTGTAATGCAAGGCTTTACCGACAAAGCGAGTGGCCATCGCCGCGGTTTAATCCCTTTGTGTTAGAATAATACGGGAAAGTGAAAAAGTATAATTACGAGAGTGATCAGTGATATATCTGTGCCGATATTTGTGGTTTCGCGTCTACCGCGCCGGCATCATTTGGATTGCAGTGTTGGATTGCAGTGTTGGATTGCATTTGCGTGTGACAATAATGAATAGCGAGGAAGCCTGTGCTGAGATTAGCCGTTATTAAATGTGTATGATGAAGGCAGTGGCTGTCTCCTTCTTTTGTGTTTTTGAGACGAAAATAGGTTCTTGATTAGTGAAGCTGTGTTGGTGTTTCTTCTTGTCACCGGACATTTCATTATTACAGCATTTGAGAAGGACAAAATGGAATGTAACAACTCCGTAGCAGTCAAATCCAATTGCCAGTCCTACCGAGCGAGGTGGCGCAGTGGTTAGCACACTGGACTCGCATTCGGGAGGACGACGGTTCAATCCCGTCTCCGGCCATCCTGCTTTAGGTTTTCCGTGATTTCCCTAAATCTTTTCAGGCAAATGCCGGGATGGTTCCTTTGAAACGGCACGGCCGATTTCCTTCTCAATCCTTCCCTAACCCGAGCTTGCGCTCCGTCTCTAATGACCTCGTTGTCGACGGGACGTTAAACACTAACCACCACCACCACCAATTGCCAGTCCCATTAGGTACACGGTCACATTAATTAATATTTATTTAGGCTGCTATTCAGATCCCGATCGAGCGGGATACATAAATCGGAGGTGTTACACCTTTGGCTTACCGTGAAAGGACAAGTGCAATTTTCGGACGAACAGTAAAGAACAACAGGTAATTTTATCTTGCTTAACGCGAGAAAATATTTTTCAATGTTGGATCGGGACAGAGCATAAACTTTAAAATCGCGACAAGAATCAGTGCATTTTTGAACAATACGAAGTAATAGCATCTTACAATTGTGACTAAACTGTTTTTTCTTGCCATATTAGATAAGAATAATAGTGTCAGTAAACTGTGTTATAATGTGCAAATGTGTAAATCCGCACGAATAACAGTGAAAAGTGAACACTAAAGAAAGACACGTGTGAACATTACAACAGCAAAACGAACTAAGAATTCGTCACGAAAGTTTTAAAGAAGTGTTTAGTGGTAATATTTTGAATGAAATTGCCTTTTGAATAGTGAAAATCGGGCAAAATTCATGTGGACCCATAAACTGTTATGAAGACGACAATTTATGTGGCGACGCAATTGTTGAGTGACGTCATGCAGACCCGTGTAGCAGCTGCGCCAAAGAGCTTCGATCCGCGAGGTGATTTCACACGTCATCCCAACTACCTGTGCAAGGAGTAGTTCAAGCACAGACGCACTACACCGACGGTCTTCAGCGCGACTTCGAGACACCGAGCGCCGACCCGGCATCTAGCGGCCCAACTACAAACTATGCCTGCCTGCAGCGCCACGGAGCGGCCGGCTGAGAACTACGACATCCCGCCACAGCGAGCAGAGCGACTTCGAGACACCGAGCGCCGACCTAGCATCTACGGCCGAACTACAAACTACGCCCGCCTGCAGCACCACGAAGCGGCCGACGGAGAACTACGATGACTCGCCACAGATCTTCAGCGCGACTTCACGTGGCTCTGGCGGCAGTACAGCGCCACGCCCACTTCAAACGTCAAAACATCGCGACTCGTGGTAACGTCAGTTGGTGAGTGAAGACGACTGGTTGACATAACATTAAATTGTAGTGTGCAGTCTTCGCGGTAAATAAACGTTTGTAAACTGAGTTTCGCGTTAGGAAAAGTGCCCAATTACAGTAATTTCCGAAAAGTTTGTGAAACATACTCTGAAATATAGCATACTTATTGATGCATGTTGCGCAGTCTAAATGGTGATTATACAGATATGCTCATTGTTTTTGGGGATTTTACATTTATAGATTTAATGAATGGTGTGATTTATCTTATTTAGAACATTTTACATAAGCTGTGTATGTGAGAGTTTATATTTGAAGTTATTAGGTTTTGAGGGTTGTCATGTTCGGTATTCATACGTATTGTATCAATTTGGGATTAACTGAAGATACTGCAGGTACTGTTTGGTTAGTTTCATGGTAATTAGGAGTGTTTTGGGTTACTAGGGGTTATTTTATATTACTTCCTGTGCATTAAACATAAGCCAAACATGTCTACTGAAGATAAGCAAGTTTGTGAGGCAGTAGTTGAAAGGAAAGTAATAGGACAGGAAGAAAGAGATGATTCGGGAATCAGTGATTATGGAGTGTCATTAGATAGCCCATTAGCACATTCAACTAGTTGTCCCAAGACACCAGGACAAATGACGAGAAATAAGTCAGTTTCAGTGGGTGCCGATATGTGGTCGGTATTGGCAGACTTGCTAAAAGAGGTTAAGGCAACTAGAGAAAGGAGAGAAATACTCCAAGAATCATTAGAGAAGGGTTTACAAGAAACTAACGCATCATTAGAGAAAGGTTTACAAGAAGCTAGAGAAAGGGAAGAAATATTCTGCAAATCATTAAAGGAAGATATACAGGGAACTCTAACACAAGAGCTCAAAACATTGGAAAGGAAGATAGAATATAATCTGAAGAAGGAAATACAGGAATTAGAAGAACGACTGAAGATGGACATCAACGAGAGAGAGAGTAAGCTACAGAAGAATATAGACCAAGTCCAGGGAGACGTGGAGAAGATGGAAGGAAAGTTAACAAAAAAGATAGAAGACGATATTGAAGAAACGAAAACCGAATTGGGAGAAAGAATCAATGAAGTGGAAACAAACTGCAATCGTCGAATCGCCGAGGTGACGCAGATGCAGAAACAATGCAATGATGTGGTTAAGGGGACAGGAGATAGGCAAAACCAACTGGCTGTCAATCTGAGAAATGCTATAGCCGTGCAACGAGAAGAGGATAACAAGAGGGTTGCAATGGAGGTCAGGCAATTACAACAGGGAGTGCAGCAATTGGAGAGGAAGACAGAAGAAATTGATAAACGAATTAGCAATGCAACTTTAACCGTTGGGGAAGGTAGAGTCGTTACCTTGATGAACAGTGATAATCGGTACGTCCAAAATAAAACAGGGCAGAAATTTAGACCGAAAGGAGGGTTGCACCCAATGATATTTATGAAATGGTTAAAAGGAGTTTTCCCAGCACATCTTAAAGACTCAGACAAGATTCAATTTGCAATAGATTGAATGGAAGGTGAGGCCTTCACTTGGGGAGTCAGGAAGAAGGAAGGGACTACTAGTTTTGATCAGTTTGAAGAGGAATTCTTGAAGAGATACTGGTCCAAAAGTCACCAGTGTGCAGCACTTGAGGACCTACTACACCACAAGTCACTTAGTACATGGAGAGGAACATTGAGAGAGTTTGCCGAACATTTGTGGGAATTGAACGAGACCTTGGAACAACCCCTGAGTGATGACGTAATGATATCTGCGATAAAAAGAAGATTGAACCGGAGAATGCAAGAAACTGTATCTGGGAGCCTAATTAAAGATAGGGAGGCCTTGATGGAGATACTGGAACAGTTGGAATCTGTTCGATCACAGGAACACAATCAAGCTAATGATCAAAACCAAGAGGGAAGTAGTGACCAAAGGAATCATTTTGGTAATTCGTCTAATTATAGAGGAAGAGGTGGTGGCCATAGGTACAGGAACCATGGTGGTGAACAGCAATGGAGAAATGATTGGAGAAGGAGTGAAGAACCAAGAGATCATGAAAGAGGATGGGATAGGCGAATGAATGACACAGTGCATATAGAAGAGGCGGAGAGACCGGAAAACTGAATGACACACCAGATGAGGTCCGGTCAGGAGTGGGAGCTACAAGGACCAGATTAAATCTACTAAGACATGACAATGGTGGAGATCTGAGAGAAGATCTACTGGAGGAAAGAAGTAGGATTCCCAAAGAACCCATGCTACCCATGATAGGGATCAAGCTATGTGGACTGAACATCGAGGCATTAGTCGATACAGGAAGTGAAGCATGTGCAGTATCCAAGAGGTTATATGAACAGATACTAAAAGCAAACATTAGCTTGCCTAGTTTCCCGGTGAGCGGAGTGAGAATTGTGAATGCGTTGGGTGCAGGGAGTAAACCTATTAAAGAACAAGTGTTGATTACCTTCGAGATAGAGGGAGAAGAATACGAAGCAACATTTTTGGTGGTGGCTGGATTGAACACATCAATTATTTTGGGGATAGATTGGTTGAATGAAGTTGATGCAGTAGTGAGTTTTGATGAAGGTACTATCAAGGTCAAAGGAAGAAAGGGAGAAGAGAAGAGATTAAAGTTTGCTGAGGGGAGTGCAATCGAAGAAGAGGAGGAATTCAGAAGGATAAATTTGTGTCATGAAGAGGAACCCACCATGGGATACGGGGAAGAGGAACTAGAAGAAGAAGTGTTGATATACCTTGAGGGATTAGCACGAGAGGATAGACATAAAGAGGATAAGATCAGTAAAAATTTCGAGGAGATGACACACCTAGATGAGGGGACTAAGAGGAAATTAGCCACAGTATTATACAGACGTTGTAAGGTATTTTCTCAATGGCCAGGTATCATGAAAGGGGTGGAGTGTAAGCTAAAGATAAAGAACCATAAACCGTTCAATATAAAACAGTATTCCATTCCCCAGGCGAAACGAAGAGCAGTAGATGAAGAGATACAGAGGATGATAGACCTTGGTGTTATAGAAAGGGCCAACAGTCAATATAAAAACCCCCTATTTGTTGTTGATAAGAAGGATGGAAAGGTGAGGATAGTTTTGGATGCACGAACAGTGAACAAAATCATCGAGCCAGAGCGGGACAAACCTGAGACTATAGAAGAACTGATTCAACAATTCCGAGGAGCAAAGGTGCTTAGTAGTATCGACTTAACTGCTGGTTGCTGGCAAATACCATTGGCCACAGAGTCCCGCCACTATACAGCATTTACTTATGGAGGGAGGTGCTATCAATTTAGAGTGTTGCCATTTGGGCTTAATGTGTCAGTGTCTGAATTCATAAGAGCAATGGATAAGATACTAGGTGAGGAGTTACTTAAAATATCACCGTCTACGTGGATGACCTCTTGATAGCAAGCGAATCATGGGAAGAACATTTGAATAGATTGGATGCAATCTTGGCAGCTTTTGAAACCGCAGGGGTAACTGTAAACCTGGACAAGTCGGAATTTGGCAAATCAAAGATAAAATTCCTGGGCCATATAATATCCGAGGAGGGTATCTATCCTGATCCTAGTAAAATGGAGGCTATTAGAAATTTTCCGACCCCCCATAGTAAGAAACAGTTGCGAGCATTCTTTGGGGTTTGTGAGTTTTATAGAAAATTTGTCAAAGGATCTGTACTTAATGCCCCAAGTATGAGGGAATTGACCAAGGCGAGGATGCCGTGGCATTGGAGTGCAGAGTGCCAAACCGAATTTGAGAATATCAAGGAAGCACTATATAGTGCAGACATATTGTACCACCCGGATTTTTCCAAGGATTTTTATTTAGGAGCAGACAGCTCTGACTATGGACTAGGAATACATTTGTACCAAATGGAGAGGAGCGGAAATGGTGAGAGTGTAAGAACAATAGCGTTTGGTAGCAGAAGTTTAAATGCTTGGGAGAGGAAATATTCGATTACTGAAAGGGAGGCATTGGCAATTGTGTGGGGGTTTAAGCGTTTCCGGTATTATTTGGCTGGGAGGCATGTGAAAGTAGTGACTGACCATAAGGCCCTTACATTTCTGACCACAAGCAAGTTGAGGCATAGCAGACTGACGCGGTGGGCCCTGGCATTACAGGAATATGACTTCGAGATAATTTATGAACCAGGAGCAACACATATAATACCTGATGCTTTGTCAAGATTACCAGCTGACTCGAGAGGAATGTTGGTGGACAGGCCAGAAGGAGAAGGAGTTAGAATTAACCTGATGAAGGGAGTACAGTATGAAGAATTCATAAGGAAGTTCCTAAAGAATGTGCACAGGGACCAGACGAGGACGAGATATTAAAGACAATTAAAAACAAATACAGGTGTGCAGGAGAGGAAAGAATTCGCACATTTTATTATATTCATAATGGGATACTTTATAAAAGAAACAAGGAGAGTGAGGAGAACTGGAAACTCTGCATGCCTGAGCATGTGGTAGAAAAATTAATTTGGTATACGCACTATAGTAATGCACATTATGGACCGAAGAAGTGCCTGGAAAAGTTAGATTGTGCATTCAAAAACATGGGAAGGCGTATACGTAAGATACTGAGTACATGTGACACCTGTCAAAAATCTAAAACGACTACAGTACAGCACAAAGGATATATGCATCCAATTGTACCAACAGCAATTAAGGACATAGTTGCAGTGGATCTCTTTGGGCCACTTCCGGCCTCACGAGGGAATCACACACAAATCTTAGTAGTGGAAGAACTGGTTTCCAAGTACATAGAATTTTACCTGTTGAAGAAAGCTACTAGTAGAGCCATCATTAACCATTTTGAGAAAGACTATTTTCAAAAGGTGTGTATTCCTAAGCAAATTTTGAGTGATAATGGGTCACAATTTAGGTCAAAGGGGTGGACAGAGATGCTAAATGAGCACAGAATAGAGCAAATTGCCATTTCTAGGTATAGGTCAGCTTCTAACCCTGCAGAACGAACAATGAAGGAATTGAACCGTTTATGCCGAACATACTGTCATAGGAAGCATGGTTCATGGGAAGAATATCTGGAAGAATTTGAGTGGGTCAGGAATCACCTCCCACATGATTCTACAGGGTTTGCACCATGTGAAGTATTGCTCAATCAAGAACCCGACAGTATTTTTCGTGAGTTGCTAGTCTACCCACCAGGAAGTTCATTGACCTGGGAAAGGAAATTGGAGCTAGTGGAACTAAGTATGAAGGAGAAGGCTAGGAAAAGACAGGAATGACACGACAAGCTAGTGAAATCTATAACTTACCGAGTGGGAGACTTGGACCTAATAAAGGTTCATGCAAAATCAAAGAAAATAAACTCAGAAATACATAAATCAACCACGTTTATAAGGGACCATACAGGATTATAAAAATTGGTCATCCTAACTCTGTGGAGTTGGAATACGCACGGACAAAGAGAGTGCATGGTAAGGAATATGTGGAAAACATAAAAAGGTACTACTCACACGAGAACAGGGATAACCCAGATGAGGAAGGGGAACTCGATTGGGGCGAATGTCTGAAATGAGAGAGTTCAAGCTCCTTGATGTAGTTGGGTAGGACATGTTTAGAACATTCAGTTGTTAAACGGACATTTGAAAAACGGGAATGTTTATTTGCATTGTATTTTCTGATGTATTGTAACTAGAACTTCAAATTTCATATCGACGATTACATGAGAATGAGTGTAAAACCTGTAGCAACTAATTTGTGATGTAATAATTCATATGTCATGTGTTCACGTAATAATTTTTGATTGTATGTTGTGTGTAACATTCAATATGGACTATAGAGGGTTATTGCTGCTTGATAAAAAAATTGTAATTTGGACAATGCCATGTTTGTGAGATGTAATAACCTTTTGTAGAATATTATTTTGGAGGCACCCCACTACCGGAGTCGAGGGATTATTTAGTGAATTGTAATTTCATTAATTATTTACACTGTGTGTTTTGTTCAGATGTAGCAATGTCTAATTCCCTTGCCGATTCTTTTACACCAGAGGCTCCAAAGAAGTTTTCGAGGGCGGGGATGTAAGGGGTCCGTAGGCCCTTACTATAAGTTTGCACTCGGCACAGGTCGATAGGGCAAACAATCGATAGTGTCGTGTTGCGAGAGCGCATGTAGAGTGGAGTCAGTTCCCAGGTTGCGGGCCGAGCCGTGTGGAGGCCTGTTGCTGTAATGCAAGGCATTACCGACAAAGCGAGTGGCCATCGCCGCGGTTTAACCCCTTTGGGTTAGAATAATACGGGAAAGTGAAAAAGTATAATTACGAGAGTGATCAGTGATATTTCTGTGCCGATATTTGTGGTTTCGCGTCTACCGCGCCGGCATCATTTGGATTGCAGTGTTGGATTGCATTTGCGTGTGACGATAATGAATAGCCAGGAAGCCTGTGCTGAGATTAGCCGTTATTAAATATGTATGACGAAGGCAGTGGCTGTCTCCTTCTTTTGTGTTTTTGAGACGAAAATAGGTTCTTGATTAGTGAAGCTGTGTTGGCGTTTCTTCTTGTCACCGGACATTTCATTATTACAGCATTTGAGAAGGACAAAATGGAATGTAACAACTCCGTAGCAGTCAAATCCGATTGCCAGCCCCATTAGGTACACGGTCACATTAATTAATATTTATTTGGGCTGCTATTCAGAGCCCGATCGAGCGGGATACATAAATCGGAGGTGTTACAACCTCCACCCTCTTTAACAATGAAGTTGGCAGAACAAGGGTGATTTCTTATGCCAGATTTATTCGGCTGCCATTGCTGATGATTTTTATTCATTTTTTTTAAGTAGTGGAGAGGTTGGCATCTGGAATCCAAGACTTTCTCATTGTTAGTCAAAAACTCTATACTTTTTTCTTCCCACAGAGTCTTTTATTACAGATGGCAGCGAGGCATCCTTTTTTTCCTGTTTATACTACAAGAGAAGAAGGATCTATTTGTCACCATCACTTTGACCCTAAAAGAAAAAGTAACAATAACGCCACTTCAGACATGTACCCCTAACTACGCCTATCCCAATAGCTGTACCTAAACATAACAAAGGTGGAAAGGAAAGGAGCGAGAGGATATCATATGTTTGTAAGAGAGGTATTTTATTCTAATGATCAGGTTGCGTTTTAGTGGTTTGTTTATGTATGTAGCAGAGCAGAATTTTTCTTTCTTCGAGTGAACTCACTGTGTGAACCAATTCACACAGTGACTGTTCGCCTGCCGGTAATACACATAATCTTGGAACATAGGTATCATTTGTGGTGTAAGTCTGTCAAGAGTGGCACATGTGAAGAATGCCAGAATTCGCTGGACCAGATGCCAGACATCTACTGCTGGAGATCTCCGCCCTGCAAAACGAAGAGTCGGCGAGATGAACTTTGTGGAGACAAGAACGATTGTTTACCGTTGGCGGTGACATACCACACGGAACGTGCAGTAGTGTCAAGACAACGGACGTTCGCAGCCCACCATATATGACGCCTCCTATAGATCGGATACTTCTGTTCTATCACACTGGAGGGGCAGTGCCTGCAACTCGTATCAGGAAAACCAAACTGAAAACTGTAAGATTTGCAGGATATGTGATCGCAGTGGTTAGCACACTGGACTCGCAATCGGGAGGACGACGGTTCAATCCCGACTCCGGCCATCCTGATTTAGGTTTTCCGTGATTTCCCTAAATGGCTTCAGGCGAATGCCGGGATGGTTCCTTTGAAAGGGCACGGCTGATATCCTTCCCCATGCTTCCCTCACCCGAGCTTGCTCTCCGTCTCTAATGACCTCGTTGTCGACGGGACGTTAAACACTAATCTCCTCCTGCTCCAGGATATGTGATAAGGATGAATGTGGATAGTATGAAAAAAAAAGAGTGTAGGGGAAGAATACTATGACGAGCCATGAGGCAAGTAGAAGTTGGGTTGTTAAGTATTGGTCGAAATTGCGGATGAAGTTTGGAAACTAAGGAGGCAAGTGCACACATATATTTTTCAACGCACCAGAGATCGATGACAGAGAAGGCCAGGAATACGACACAGGGTCACCAGTGGAGCGGACAAAATGATACTGACGATCACGAAAGAAGGGCGGAAGAGAAGGATGAAGAGGATATATGGGTAGGAGTAGAAAGCGGAATTCATGACGTGGCTACATGTGGTGCCACAAAGGCCGAAACGAAAGGAAAAGAAGAACATTCCTCATACTCTAATACGTTAAAAGAGCTTGGCTATGCCATTTTCTGTGCACCAGGAGACAAATTTGCAGGAGTAGTTACGAAATATAGATTAGTAATTATATATCGAGGATTCGCGATAGTTTAATGCTAGTTCAGCATAAAAATATGCAAAGGAACCTCTGTTCTGCGGCTGAGGATGGAAAGAATGATAGGGAGTTAACTTCACGACAACGTGTTAGGGACAGACCACAAGCTTGAAATGGAAAAAAACCTGGGCAGTAACTGTGGCGTGTTTTTAGCACAGGAACCACATCAGCATTCATCTTTATCGCAACCACGGACGACGTAACTCTATACGGTGGGCCAGGGTTTTTAACCACAGTCTTCGCAGTCCTGAACACCTGCAGAACCGTGGTTGCTTTATGCGTTTCAGAATGTCTATCCTACAAATTGCATTGATCATTTACTTCAAATATAAGCTTCTACAAGGAAGCTACAGGTATATTAGTCATTTAAACGGGTGATACGGCGGTAGCGGACCATACACATACTTCATGAAGTCACATATGTAAGATAATGTTATACGTCATCCCGTCGATGTGACAGATAACCTCCCAATTTACACACTGGAGTTAGGTTGAGCTTTGAGAATCAGCAGGTCGATGAAGGAGTGTGCGGCGAAAGACGACTTGGTTGGTTGGTTGGTTTTTGTTAAGGGGACCAAACTGCAAGGTCATCGCTCCCGTCGGATTAGGGAAGGATGGGGAAAGAAGTCGGCCGTGCCCTTTGAAAGGAACCATCCCGGCATTTCCCTGAGGGGATTTAGGGAAATCACGGAAAACCTAAATCAAGATGACCTGACGCGGGATCGTACCGTCGTCCTCCCGAATGCCAGGCCAGTGTGCTAAACACTACGCCACCGCACTCGGTAAGGACGACTTATCTCTTGTTCTGTCAGGGCACAAAAAGTTTCATGTACGAGTACTCTCGTCATGCCTTGTTGGTTCTTTATTTCTTTGAGGCAGACATCTAGGAACAAGCGGGTGTCGATGAAAAACTGAGCGACAGTAAGATATTCAGTTCGTCGCAGCTGTGCTCTGTGACCTTGTGATACAACCAGATACTCCACTGCCACATTTAGACTGCAGTCTCTGCTCGTCCCTTTGTTGAAGAGTCACGGAATCACGAGTACTCCACATCACGCAGTGGCGACCCATATAAAAGCTCTGCAGCCCATGTTCACAACAACACTTCCATCACCATGAGGGCGACAGTGGCAGCTCTTCTCCTGTGTCTTGTGGTGAGTAGTAAGGACTGAGACTTTATCGAAATTTGTGCTCAACGTATCTTTACTGGTACTTATTTCTATATTAACTTGCAAACACTGTATGCTTGAAAATGTACCTACAACATGGTATTCTCGAATGTAAGGGTGGAAAATTATTTCTAACATTTTCGGATCTGTAAGCTACTTCAAATTAGTTCTACACGCAAAAGTTAAGAGAGTGTACGAGATTGTTAAAAATTTCTCAACTACGCGTGACTCGTTATAAGCTATACATTCATAATTTCACTAAGTAATCGGCATCTTTCCTCTTATTGGACAAATGTTTGAGAGGGTGACAGTTGCAATCACTGTCTGACCATTCACACGCGATTAAGGGGGATTTCCTAAATCGCACGACATCAATCCAAAAAGATTCGACAAAAAATTAATACAAAGTGCAGGAAAATTAAGATGTTGATTTCAACGCTCTAGGTGTTCTACATCCCCTCCCCTATCCCACCTGATTACAACGCACAGAACATTCATACACCCATGAGTAACTGTCAGTGAAATCTGTCTTTCACACGTTGTTCAACTGGTGTGTCCCATTGATTTGAATATCAGTTATGTCGTCAAATCGCTAAAACTTCATATGAACTTCTGCATTTTATCATTTTGCGATAGCTTCGATTTCATAACACCAAATCTGATCACCCGAGATGACTTGTTCTAGAAAAGAATTGTCCACGTGTTTGATTTCAAGCTAGTCACTGCATGTGCCCAGGCATAGTTGCTTTCGTTCAAGAGACAACCTGAATGGGACAAACCTTGTACAGACTTTGCTTCTCTTCAAGAAATTCTGAAGAATGCCTAAAATACTTAGAGATTTTGCTCCATTGCGATTTCTGAGGCAACAGTGATTACACCGTATGGTCGCAAGTCGACGTTACGGGAAAACCGCAACAACAAGAAATAATTAATATAGAGTAAAGAAATTTCGGGAATAGATTTAACTACGTATCATATTTAAATCATTTTCATTGCAAGACGACAGGTCAGTGTAAGTGCGAGATAAGGTATCGCAAATATGAAATGTTGGTACATTAATAACCGGCGTAACCGTCAGACTGTTGAATGCAAGCACGCAAAGGCGAATGCATTGTGTTGCACAAGTGCGGATGTCAGTTTTTGGGATGGGGCTTCACGCCTGTTGCACTTGGTCGGTGAACACGTGGACGGTTAATGCTGTTTGTGGACTACGATGGAGTTGTCAGCCGATGACGTCCCATACGTTCTCGACCAGAGACAGATCTGACGATCGAGAAGGCCAAGGCACATGTGGACACTGTAGAGCATGCTGGCTTACAACAGCAGTATGTGGACGAGCATTGTCCTTTTGGTAAACGCTGTTCATCAATGGCAGCACTGCAGGTCGAATCACCAAACTGATGTGCATACTTCCAGTCAGAGTGCGTGGGATGACCACGAGACTGATGGTGCTGCCATGCAGAGTGGCAGTCCACACCAGACCATAATTCCAGTTGTAGGTCCAGTGTGTCTAGCACGGCAATTGATAGGCTGCAGGCCCTCGCATTGCCTCCAGCTAACCAACACACAGCCATCACTGGCACTGAGGCGAAATCAGCTTTCATCAAAGATCACAACAGACAGAATAGTCACACATCATAATTTCTGCGATTTATTGTCTTTGTTTCAAAACTACATTAGCGGAATCTTAATCTCCATTCAGATGGAATACCACTTAATTTCCATCTACATATATGACGTAGTTCGCAATATGACATTCAAATACAGGTATCAGCATGCCGCAGCCAAGAGACTCCACCTGGCCCTCCTGGACCAACTGATGGGCCACAACCAACCGGTCCACCAGGCCCACCAACCGGAGGTCCTGATCCAACAGGTCAACCTACAGGAGGTCCTGAACCAACTGGACCACCAGGCCCACCAACTGGAGGTCCTGAACCAACTGGAGAGCCCCAACCTACTGGAGGGCCACAGCCAACTGGTGGGCCTGAACCAACTGGACAACCAGGGCCGCCTTCCCTGTTTTAGAGTGGTGTTTTCTATTGGTGCAAGATTAGCGCACTTGGGAACGTTAAAGGATTTCAGTTTTTACCTTTGCAGTTGACTTTAACCGAATTAATTGATGGAAGTGTTCTTATGATTCATAAAAACCAATTCTGATTAAACTAGCAATGAAAAAGCTCCATTAATGTTTTATTTACTGTGTGCTGTAAAAGCAACCAGTTCTCCAAAAATATGGTACTAATACTTAAAACTTATTACAGGAGTTACTATCAGTTCATACCTCATCAAATTCTTTACCACTTCATTTGCAGTTCCAAAAGATGCTGTACGTTGCCGAAGGAGTCCGTGTTACAGACTACGTGCACTTCATGAACTGATATGTGCAAATATCATACTTTGAGAAAACACCCTTCTCATCTATAGAGAGCCCTGTGAAAGATTACTGATACATAACTTTTGAATGAACAGGATTTGATGCTCTGTAATACAACTTGCGATTTAAGATGGATTCCTTGAAGCCTATTTACTCCTCCTCCAGTTATATACTTTTTACCTCTTTTTATGTATGGGAATTAGCAAACATTAGTTTGATAGTGTGATCCTTAAATTTAATGATGCTTCTGTTATTTGATTAATAAGTTGCCTTCTACAACAGTATTTATCTGGGATCTGGACTTTATGTTTCGTAGATAACAGCATCTAGAACGAATAGTAACCGCAATTCAGCGTAATACCAGCAGTAGCAATGGCAGAAGGGAAGGGTACGTACCCCTTTTAGACCGTTCGTGCTGCCAGTTACAGGGAACCTGCCGCTAATGAGAAATTAAGCTTCCTTCATGAAGATATGAATATTAATCATTATAAGTAGATCGTGTACTCAGTATTGTTTTAGAATAACGTCACCAATAAAAATAGAAGTCACTAAACTTAATCAGACCGATATGACCATTCCCTTCAGTCTGTAGCAGAATGGCTATGTGAACGCTACTACATTCAGTGTAAAAGATTAAATAGGAAAGAAAACAGACTGAGAGTCATTAAGGAAATAACTAGTGGATGCATCTTCTTTATAGCGGAAATATTCTTGACGGTTCTCTCAGCAATATGTGCTCTGAGTAATACATCTCCATCCATATCAAATTGGGTAGACTGAAAAATTATTGAAAGCCTAAAGAAGAAATATGTACACTTCAGTAACAAATTCTCAAACCATAACTTTTCTAATAATTCAAGGTTGGCTCCCCAAAAATTTCCGAACTACGTTTTGGAAATGCATATGGGAATGTACTGGTGCCCATTTATATGTAGGGGCAAGGTATTAGCACTAGATAAGCTTAATGCATGTCCACATATTTAAAGGCTCAATTTTTCTCGCACAGCATACTTTAATGTAACATGAATGGGACCACGGCTAAGAACAAACAATACGTTATTATACTGCACTCTTTCAGGAGACCCAAACACTGCTATCCCCGCCATGGTAAATAAATGGAACGTATTCTATTGTGCTGCATGTCCTGTAAAGATAACGTTGTATAGAGAGATGATGAGTTTGTTGGACGCCTGTTACCAAAAGGAATTCAAAGAAATGGTAATTATTCTTCAGATAATACTTTTGCAAAACTAGAAAAATTAAAAAATGATAAAATGTGCCAGTTGATAGGCAGCAAAAATACGGCAAATTGAAGTCATTATCTCTAGTAGTTGACAGGAAAATGTTCGTTATATAGCGAAAGAGAGTATTTGGGGGAAATGATGATTGAAATTTTAACAACAGTTCATGAATTCTTTAAGCAGGTTCCGTGCTTTGTCTCTCTTGCTCGTGAAAGTATTTATTTTTCCTCGCATCACTCCTCCTTCTCTTATTGTTTATGAATGACACATTACTGAATACGTGATTTCTAGAGAACAAGACACCTAATAATATTCGCTTTGGTGCATATGGCAGTAGAATGGTATACTCCATAGCGTATAATGTGCTCTGCCTACAAACCTTGAACAGTTATATGGATTATGTTTAAACGGTCCAGACACTTGGTTGACATACAATAGGTACCAACGAGCAAAGCGTGTATATGCACGTAATTACCTACCAAATATTGTCATGGGCATTATAAAGTAAATTTTCAGAGACTGGTCTGACTCTGACTTACTAAATAAGTGTCTCCATGGGATTACACGGAATCAAATTGAGAGAGTGAGCAACGTAGTTTGGACAAGATTTCTGGTCCTCATATGCTTGAAACTTTTTTTACAGAGGACGTCGTAGTTGATGTTATCTTATACCACATTACAGCTAGGAGCGTTCTCCACATTTATACAAAAAACTGTAGTTATTTGGTTACTGATTACTTCCATGTAGGCTTGATGTACATACAAAAGCAATTTTCAGGCATGTCATAAGTGCTGTATACTAAAGATACAATACAAAGGCAACAACAAAGGTATTATGTTAGTCTTGAGACTCGCCATCTCAAACTGTCCCACGTGCGCCAACTGTAGGAAGATGTAACACAGATGGTTGGTTATATATTTCCAGCTAATGTTTCATGATCATCCTGTGTAAATACACTTTTGTGAATAAAAGTTTAAAACGCCTTACTTAGAATTAAGCTAATCACAAACTATATATATTATTTTGAAAAGAAAGTGTCTTCTATTTCATTTCACAAGACCACAAAAACTACATATTCATTATTACCTAGGTCCAGAGCCCTTTAATGACGGCGACTTCGGAGATGTTATGGCAACTCTGGAACAATAAGTGAAAGTCATCAATAAATCATAACATAATCTGGAAAATGTCATTAGTTTATAGCACACAAATACTACACAAACCAGCATATGAACCCATAACCTATTAATTTATACACAATCAAAATTATACAACACTTTCCTTTGGGATATGTGCTCGGAGTACTTAGTCAGTAGTAAGCTACAATAATACAGCCAAATCTTGTGTATCAGATGTTTCGTACAAAATCTGACATCACACTGAAAAGTCCGGAGCTTTTATGAGGTCCAAGGAAAGAGAAAAGAGATATCTCGGACTGTCAGGAAATAACTGATCGTGGCACATCAGTGAGAAAATGTTTTCAGACATTGAAATAGATTATTAAGTTTGGACAAGTTTAAAAAAAATAAAAAAAACGTTCATCTCAGCAGCAGTGGACGAGCATCTCATCACAGACGTTATCTTCCGTTACGGAGGAAAAGGAAGGGTGAGACACCAGGAAAAGCTCTGTCAACGTACTGAGTCATAAAAATTAGATCACAACTAAATATTTTCGTTCTTATAAAATCTCAGCAGACAGTCTATGGAAAGCAAATACACGTTTGTAGTATTGTAGATTTAGAAAACATCTACATCTACGTAACTACTCTGTAATTCACGCTTAAGTGCGTGGTAAAGGATGCTCCGGAAAACCTTCAGAATATTTCTCTACCGTTCCATTGTTTAACAGCATGTGGGGGAAAAGGATACACACATCTTTCTGTTGACGATAATAAAAAGGTTTCACATTCAGAGGAGAAATCTGGTCACTGTAATTTCGTTATAAGATCTCACTGCAACAAAATACCTTTTTGTCTTAATGACCACCAAACTATTTTATCATATCCATGACAGTATTTCGCCTGTTTTCCGATAGTAGAAAGCTGCCTTCTTGTACCTGATCTGTCTGGTAAGGATCCCATGCAGAACAGCAATAGTCCAGTATAGGATGAACACGCACAGTGAAGGCCGTCTCTTTAGTAGAACTGTTACAGTTTTTCTGTCAGTAAAACGTAGTTTTTGGTTTGCCTAAATAAATAGCTCTGCTAATGCATAACGTCAACGGATGCGCTGTTATCCTCGTCCCCCTGACACGCCTTATATACGCTTAACTGCTAGTGCTGCCACCCGCCATCTGTGCGTGGCTACTGAGTTGATGTCGAGCATTTGATGGCGAAAACACAGATAATAGTGTATCGAAGAGCAAGTGTATGAAGAGGCAAATGCACTATATCTATCTCTACTAAATATACACTACCCAATCAAAAATATCTGGACATTTATCAGTGCACATTAATATGCAGCGTTTTGCCTTCTTGACGTCTTGAACACCACTTTCGTTGAGGTATCTGAATTTCTGGCGAGGAATGGCAGACCGTTCATCCTCAAGAGCCGATACCAGTGAAAATAGTGACGCTGGACGCTGGTGGCTAGGGCGGGCTCGACGTTCTGAATCCGTTCCATTGGGTTCATGTCGTAAGTCTTTACACGCCAGTCCATTTCAGGAATAATGATGTCTTTTAAGCGGGACCATCGTCTCCAAACTGAATCTCTACTGTACACAGTAAAACATGTCTTAAAGTGTGTCCATATGATGCCACATTCAACCTTTTCCTAAGCGTAATATGGGTACCAGAAGTACAACCAACAAAAATGCGACCACACTGTAACACCATCTCCTCTGTGCTTCACTGTTGACACATGATGGCAGGTAACTTCATCCAGCCTTCCGCCAAATCCAAATCTTCCATCATATTGTAAGAAGGCTCTTTCGGTTTTTATCTTGGTAACGCCGCCATTGACTGTGCAGTGTGAAGTCTGTGGCTGGTTGGACTCATAATATTCGCTTATATACTGTTGGGCTGTTGGATGTGAACAGCACGTAGCGTTGTGCAGTTGGAGGTGAGCCGCCAGCAGTGGTGGATGTGGGGAGAGAGATACCAGAGATTTGAGAGCGGACGAACTGGCCGTGCGTCCGTCAGAAAAAGGAAATTTGTAAGACTGGATGTCATGAATATGTATATATATATTATGCCACCTCAACACTATTAAGGTAAATACATTGTTTGTTCTCTATCAAAATCTTTCATGTGCTAACTATGCCTATCAGTAGTTAGTGCCTTCAATAATTATCATCTTTTATTTAGCTGGCAGTATTTGCGCTCGCTGTATTGCAGTAGTTCGAGTAACGAAGATTTTTGTTAAAAGGTATTCATGAAAGGTAAAGGTTATTGTTAGTCAGAGCCATTCTTTTGTAGGTATTATTGAAAGTCAGATTGCGTTGCGCTGAAATATTGTGTGTCAGTTTAGTGATGATCGGAATAAGTAACGAGAAAACTGTCTGTTCAAAAGGTTCAGTTTTGCTCAGCTGTTTGTAAATCAAATCACGTAGAAGTATACCAGCAAAGTCATTTATGAGTTTTCTAAGGGGACGTTACAATATAGTCACATAGTGTAGCATGATTCTTCGTTCCAGAGCACCTGTTTCCGGTCATCCAGTATTCAGCAGATTCGCTGTGTATTGCACCTCAAATGTGTGGGTTATGAGGTGCTGCTCGACCATTGCATCCCATTCTTTTGCATTCCCTACTGGCAGTCACTGTACTTGCTGAACTTCTGGTAGCGCTTTTGAACTCACGAGTGGATCCTCGCCCCGTTTTCAGGCACTTTTGCAATGCTCGGAGTCCTGCCTGGTGTCAGTTTACCTGTGGCTGTTCCTTCGCGTTTCCACTTCAACATCACGTCAAAATTAGTGCGCTTTATTAGGGTCTAAATGTTACTGAGGGATTGGTTACTCAGGTGACATCTGATGCCTGGTCCAAATTTGAAGTGACTGAGCTCTCCCGACAGACCCATTCTGCTTTCCTGTTGACACTACGATACTCCCTGCCTTCATTTATGGTTACACGTCCGCCTCTCGTTACATCTATTGCTCATTCCTGTGTTATGCAAGGCTGTCCGAATGCTTTTGATCAGATACTCTGTCTCCCCTGTGGTTAGATGGGATATATAACTGTGAGAAATCAGGAAACAGTTATCTACAGCGGACATATCGAGAAATGTTTTCTCCCCTTAATGTCTTCCGGGAAAGAAATTTTTTCTGTCCAATCAATAATAGTAAAAGAGAAAATGAAAACTGAGTTTTACATTCCCGTCGACGACGGGGTCACTACTAACATAGCTATGAGGAAGGGAATTGGACGAGTCGTATTGACAATCGGTCTCACAACATTTGCCTTGAGGGTGTCAGGGATCCACAGAAACGAAATCTTGCCGGGCACAGGGTCATCTTAACTTTGGTCCTCTTAATACGAGTCTAGTATCTGTGTTATTATTTTATCCCTTTCATAGGCTACCTTGCATAAGAGCATCGATGCGTTATCTTCTCACGAATGTGAATCCATCTATATAACATAGCTCGCGATTCCTAAAACTTAAAATGGTTCAAATGGCTCTGAGCACTACAGGACTTAACATCTGAGGTCACCAGTCCCCTAGAACTTACAACTACTTAAACCTAACTAACCTAAGGACATCACACACATCCACACCCTAGTCTGGATTTTAACCTACGACCGTCACGGTCGTGCGCTTCCAGAGTGAAGCGCCTAGAACAGGTCGGCCAAAGGGGCCGGCCCTAAAACTTAAGGTATGCGTCATAAAACCACGATCTCCGTTAATGTACGCCTTATAGATCTCTATTTATTATTAATTGTGGCTAATTTAGATCGACTAGCAATTCAGCTTTGCGTCTAACAAGGGGAAGGCCTCAGACACGGCCAACCGGTTCGGCTCAAATTTGGCAGGTCGCTTGTGTACAACCTAAAACGAAGAAATCTAAGATATTTTGGGTCAACACCCCCCCAATTTCTAGAAAATCACCCCTAAAGATTATGACGAGCAATCGACTCAAAATTTGTGGGATCGATAGATAATTGTAAATAGAGCATTTTTCATCATCAGGTATGGGGTCCGCAAACGCAAACTTTACCAGAAATCGAGGTAAGAAACTTTTACAACTGCCGCATCTGTAACCACATGGTAAACACTTTTCGCCAACAGCACCGATAGCGCAACTGCCAAAGTAACTGTCTGGGAATCGAAGAACCCGGTTTCGAATCTCAAAGAAACCTAGCGGATGTTATTCTTTTCGTTTGTATTTTTCCCTATCTCAATTGATAGGGATAGGAGGGTTAATAAGGTAAGTAAATCAATAAGGAATGATAATAATAAGGTAGGCATATAAATTTCTCAAACCTTTTGGGATAGTAAACAACTAAAATGTTACTCCAGGTCACTTTACAAGGGCTCTTCCAGTCACTGTTACGAGTCCTCACTTTTCTTCCAACAACTAGATCGATGGTACTTGTCATATAAACATTCGAAACAAATATACTCACGGTACCAAGAACATCTAATGATTGCATTCTTTCGACAGCTACACTGTTCCTTCTGAAGAATGGGCGAAAGACAAACTTGGTTTACATTTAAAAATATGTCTATTTTTGGGAATTAATTTTGAGGCGTACCACGCATACGATACCATTGTCTGAAAAATCGATGCTGAAAGTTGGTTATGAATTATGCTGTGAATAGTTATTGCATCCTTGCGCTTGTGCAATTCCCGCAGGGTGTCCAGAAGCACACTGCAATTCTGAAGCCTAGAAATAGAGTTTTTAACCTGGCGATAGAAATAAACATCACACGGCTGGCACACAGGTGTGCAGTTTGGCGGTATTACGTTTGCTGTGCACGTCGGCTGACCCTCGCCATCTATACACATTGTGTCAAACGGTTTAGTAGTAATTTGTCCACTCCAGAAATACTATATTAGGCAAAACTTGCTATCAGAAAAGTATGGTTTTAAAACAGTCTCAAGAAATGTTCTGTAAATCGCATTCGTCAGTAGCTGGGATTTGAAGCACGTAATGTAAACATTTTTCAACGAGTCGGTTAAACGATTGACCTCTTCTACAACCCGAGGAGCAAATGTAACATTCGTTTTTTGTAAACACAGGAAAACCTTAGGCAAAACTTTTCCAGAGGCTGTGACGGCATATTGCGTCGTGTAGGAATGTGTTTGTTTTTACTACCACCTGCGCAATGGTTCGTTTTTCTCCCTTATGCGATAATGTGCAGTGAATGTTCACCCGATACTCGAATCCTGTTTGATCGGTGTTGATCACGTATTCACGATTAAAACTGGTCATCAATCACCCCGTTTGCGTGCTGAAAAGAGCCGTCACTTTCTGTATATCCTCTATATTTTGTACCTCCTTATGAGAGACGTATTTAGTGACATGCGGTAACTTCCCGCTTGCCATCGTCCGTGACAGGCTTTCAACTATACAGGGTGTTACAAAAAGGTAAGGCCAAACTTTCAGGAAACATTCCTCACACGCAAATAAAGAAAAGATGTTATGTGGACATGTGTCCGGAAACGCTTAATTTCCATGTTAGAGCTCATTTTAGGTTCGTCAGTATGTACTGTACTTCGTCGATTCACCACCAGTTGCCCAATTGAAGGAAGGTAATGTTGACTTCGGTGCTGTCCGCAGCTCGTGGTCGTGCGGTAGCGTTCTCGCTTCCCACGCCCGGGTTCCCGGGTTCGATTCCCGGCGGGGCCAGGGATTATCTCTGCCTCGTGATGACTGGGTGTTGTGTGCTGTCCTTAGGTTAGTTGGGTTTAAGTAGTTCTAAGTTCTAGGGGACTGATGACCATAGATGTAAAGTCCCATAGTGCTCAGAGTCATTTGAACCATTTGACTTCGGTGCTTGTGTTGACATGCGACTCATTGCTCTACAGTACTAGCATCAAGCACATCAGTACGTAGCATCAACAGCATAGTGTTCATCGCGAACGTGGTTTTGCAGTCAGTGCAATGTTTACAAATGCGGAGTTGGCAGATGCCCATTTGATGTATGGATTAGCACGGGGCAATAGCCGTGGCGCGGTACGTTTGTATCGAGACAGATATCCAGAACGAAGGTGTCACGACAGGAAGACGTTCGAATCAATTGATCGGCGTCTTAGGGAGCACGGAACATTCCAGCCTATGACTCGCGACTGGGGAAGACCTAGAACGACGAGGACACCTCCAATGGACGAGGCAATTCTTCGTGCAGTTGACGATAACCCCAATGTCAGCGTCAGAGAAGTTGCTGCTGTACAAGGTAACGTTGACCACGTCACTGTATGGAGAGTGATACGGGAGAACCAGTTGTTTCCGTACCATGTACAGCGTGTGCAGGCACTATCAGCAGCTGATTTGCCTCCATGGGTACACTTCTGCGAACGGTTAATCCAACAATGTTTCAATCCTCATTTCAGTGCAAATGTTCTCTTTACGGATGATGCTTCATTCCGACGTGATGAAATTGTAAAGTTTCACAATCAACATGTGTGGGCTGACGAGAATCCGCACGCAATTGTTGGTTGGTTGGTTGTTTTGGGGGAAGAGACCAAACTGCGAGGTCATCGGTCTCATCGGATTAGGGAAGGACGGGGAAGGAAGTCGGCCGTGCCCTTTCAAAGGAACCATCCCGGCATTTGCCTGGAGCGATTTAGGGAAATCACGGAAAACCTAAATCAGGATGGCCGGACGCGGGATTGAACCGTCGTCCTCCCGAATGCGAGTCCAGTGTGCTAACCACTGCGCCACCTCGCTCGGTCACGCAATTGTGCAATCACGTCATCAACACAGATTATCTGAGAAAGTTGGGGAAGGCATTGTTGGTGATGTCTTGATTGGGCCCCATATTCTTCCACCTACGATCAATGGAACACGTCGTCGTGATTTCATACGGGATACTCTACCTGTGCTGCTAGAACATGTGCCTTTACAAGTACGACACAACATGTGGTTCATGCACGATGGACCTCCTGCACATTTCAGTCGAAGTGTTTGTACGCTTCTCAACAACAGATTCGGTGACCGATGGATTGGTAGAGGCGGACCAATCCCATGGCCCCCACGCTCTCCTGACCTCAACCCTCTTGACTTTCATTTATGGGGGCGTTTGAAATTTCTTGTCTACGCAACCCCGGTACCAAATGTAGAGGCTCTTCGTGCTCGTATTGTGGAGTGCTGTGATACAATACGCCATTCTCCAGGGCTGCATCGGCGCATCAGGGATTCCATGCGACGGAGGGTGGATGCATGTATCCTCGCTAACGGAGGACATTTTGAACATTTCCTGTAACCAAGTGTTTGAAGTCACGCTTTTACGTTCTGTTGCTGTGTGTTTGCATTCCATGATTCATGTGTTTTGAAGAGAAGTAATAAAATGAGCTCTAACATGGAAAGTAAGCGTTTCCGGACGCATGTCCACATAACATATTTTCTTTCTTTGTGTGTGAGGAATGTTTCCTGAAACATACCGTACCTTTCGTAACACCCTCTATATTACAGCGCTAGCCGAAGGCCGCATATGCTACATTATTACTACAAACTACATACAGTACTCGTCGTATGTTACTTACGGAAGAACACTATATTCATTCACAATACGTGTTTCATTCGGCGCATTAACGATGGATAAATCACTACATGTATCCGCGAGATCCGCGGCAGCCCAATGACAGAAAACAACTCTTTCCGATTGACTTCTGTAAGACTCGTGCTGGACACCTTCACTCTTCGAGCTTCAAAACTATGATATGACGAAGAGGCAACCGGGACAACATAACTCTCCCCGCGTGCGTTGTGTCCCGTGCCTCGCTGTAAACAAGCGTCGCGCGATTGGCTATTTGTGATCGCTCGTGAGGAATTCGCAGCACTCTTCCACGAAGTTGCTTTCATGTGACTAGGCTTAAAATTTTAATACTTCAATAACTCACGGCGTTTGGGAAATTAGTCTGCCTGTCTTATTATTATCATTCCTTATTAATTTACTTACCTTATTAACCCTCCTATCCCTATCAATTGACATAGGGAAAAATAAAAACGAAAAGAATAACATCGGATAGGTTACCTCGAGATTCGTACCCGGGTTTCCGACTCCCAGCCAGTCATCTTGGCCATTGCGCCATCGGTGCTGTCGGCGAAAAGTGTTTACCATGTGGTTACAGAAGTGGCAGTTGTAAAAGTTTCTTACCTCGATTTCTGGTAAAGTTTGCGTTTGCGGACCCCATACCTGATGATGAAAAATGCTCTATTAACAATTATCTATCGATCCCTCCAATTTTGAGTCGATTGCTCATCATAATATTTAGGGGTGATTTTCTCAAAATTGCGGGGGTGTTGATCCAAAATAACTTAGATTCCTTCGTTTTAGGTTGTACACAAGCGAACTGCCGTGTCTGAGGCCTTCCCCTTGTAAGTTGTGAAAGGGAAGAATGAGCTGGAACTACACAAAAATTACTCTAGTGTAACACTATAAGTGATGCTACCTACAGGGTGTTTCACAAGTCATCTTACACACTTCAAGAGCTTGTAGAGGGGACTTAGGACATATCGTTTTACATAGGAACCCATGTCCAGAAACGGTTCATTTCGATGCTAGAAGGGAAACAAGGGAGGTAAGAGACGAGATACTGGCAGAAGTATAGCTGTGAGGACGGGGCGTGAGTCGTACTCAGGTAGCTCAGATGGTAGAGGACTTTCCCGCGAAATTCAAAGGTCCCGAGTTCGAGTCTCGAGCCAGCACATAGCCTTAATCTGCCAGGATGGTTCATATCTGCGCACACTCTGCTGCAGAGTGAAAATCTCATTCTGATGAGCTACTCAATCGCACGTCATCAGACTGCTTTGAAGTGGCCCCACCACGAATTCCTCCCATCTGCCAACCTTCCCATATCAGACGAGGGACTTGCAACCTACGTCCACAGTTATTTTCCAGGTGTATGCCATTCTCTGTCTTCCTCTACAGTTTCTCCTCTCTACAGCTCCTTATAGTACTATGGAAGTCATTCCCTAATGTGTTGACGCATGCTTTACCATCTTGTCGCTCGTTCTTATCAGTGATTTTCATATAGTCCTTTTTATCTCCGATTCTGTCCCTTCTTCCTGTCATTGTTTCTTTCCTATCCCATTTTGTTGAGATCCTCCTCATTCCTTGCCTTATCAGTAACCTAATTTTCTACATTTTTCTATCGCACCACGTCTCAAATGCTTCGATTCTCTTTTGTTGTGGTTTTTCCACAGTCCATGTTTCACTAGCACACAATGCTGTGAACATGGACTTCTGTTTTTATTGATGATGGTATCCTGAAACAGTACTGAGGACATTCATCTTCTTATGTTGATTAATATTCTTATCTTGATGAATGCAGCTTAAGTTTTCACTAGCGGCAGGTTCCCTCTAAATGCCAGCACCATCTACTAGCAGTCTAAAATAGCTACATACCTATCCCATCTGTTATTGCTGCTACCTGTGTTACGCTGATTTCTGGTTAATATTCTTTTCGGAAGACATGTTAGGATCTACGAAACATAAATTCCAGATCCCAGATAAATATTTTTGTTAGAAGGCAACTTACTATTAAATACTAGTAGGCCGATGAAATTTAAGAATCACACTATCCAACTAATAATATACGTGTACTAAGTCACATACATAAAGAAGGGTACAAAATGAAAAAAAAAAAATTGATCGTATGGCGTCAGTGGCCGGGAGTTCCCAGGCAGGAAGTTCGGGCGCCAAGTGCAAGTCTTATTGAGTGCGACGCCACATTGGGCGGCTTCCGCGTCGACATGATCAGGACAGCACAACACACAGCAGCTTGGAATCGAACCCGGGACCCAATGCGTGGCAATCCAACGAGCTGACCGTTCAGATATTGGGGCCGGCAGGGTAAGAAACATGTAAGTGAAAGATGGGCAAATAGGTTTCAAAGGAATCACCTTAGATCACAAGGTGCATCACAGAACATCAAAGCCTCAATATCGTTGAAAGATCAATTTGTTTTTTTACCCTGATTCACATTAGAAATCAGTCTTCCTGTTTTACTACAGAAAATGAAAGAGTGAACATGATCAAACCTTATTGTCGATTTCTTCAAGTAATCATAATGAAATTTATGCATTGATGCAAATGTGTCGTAGTTTTATGCCTTTGTTTGTTTTTCGCCAGAAACGAATCAATTAATGAAGCACACATAGTCGCTAATGCGGACCCCTTCGGCCATGAACAGCGTCTTTGGGAACTGCTAACAATGTGGCGAAGAATTTGATGAGGCATGTAATGATTTCTCCATATTGGTATCATATTTTTGGAGAAGTGGTTGATTTTACAGTACACAATAAATAAAACGTTAATGGGGCTTTTCCATTGCTGGTTTAATCGGAATTAATTTTTATGTGTCACAGTAAGACTTCCATCAATAAATTCGGCTAACTTCAACTAGAAAGAGTTGAAATCCTTTAATATATCCAGGTGCGCTAATCTTGCAACACTAGAAAACACCACACCAAATACGGCCAGGTGGCCATGGTGGTCCAGTAGGTTGAGGTCCTCCAGTAGGCTGAGGTTCGCCAGTTGGCTGGGGGCCTCCAGTTGGTTCAGGCCCACCAGTTGGTTGGGGCCCTTCAGTTGGTTGGGGCCTCCAGTTGGCTGGGGCTCTCCAGTTGGTTCAGGACCTCCAGTTGGTGGACTTCGTTATCCATTTGGTTCAGGACCTCCAGTTGATTGACCAGTTGGATCAGGACCTCAGGTTGGTGGGCCTGGTGGACCAGTTGGCTGTTGGCTCTTCAGTTAGTCTATGATGGCCAGGTGGAGTCTCTTGGCTGCGGCATGCTGATACCTGTAGTGGAATGTCATATTGTAAAGTACATCATAAATGTAGATGGAAATTAAGTGGTATTCCTTCTGAAATAAGATTAAGATTCCGCCAATGTAGTTTTGAAACAACGACAATCAATTGCAGAAATTATGAGTTTTACTATTAGGACTAAATCATCAGATGCGTCTTTGTACACAACCACACACATTGGAAATCAGTCATATTGTTTTATTACAGAAACTGAATGAGTGAACATGATCAACCATTATTGTTGATTGCTTCAATTAATCATAAAGAAATGTATTCATTAATGCAAAATTGATGTAGTATCATTCCATTATTTGTGTTTCGATAGAAACCAAATTAGAAATAACTTGGTATCCCATAAAATGTAATAAATAGTTATGAAAGAAAAAGTGAATGAATTACTTATATTTTTGAAAGCATTAGTTTAAGAGGTGACCTAAAATTAGTCGATTAATTTGCTTGTATTCTGATCAAAATAACAGTCGCCGAAGAAGAGAGGATATAAATTGCGGATGACAATAGCGAAGCCAAGTGTTACTGAAAAACATAAAATTGTTGATATCAAATATTAACTTAAGTGTTTGGATATATTTTCTTAAGGTATTAGGGTGGAATGTAGCCCTGTACATAAATGAAACATGGGCTTGTAAGTAGTTCAAACAGGAGGGGAATACAAGATTGGGAAATGTAGTGCTTTAGAACATTACTGAGGATTTGACGGATAGACCGGACAACTATTGAGGAGGTACTGAATACGGTGGCAGAGACAAGAAACTTACAGCACATCATTATTAAAAGAAGGGGTCAGTTAGTGGGACACAGCCTGAGGAGTCTATTTGGTAATAGAAGGAAGTGTGAAGTGTGTTGGGGGGGGGGGGGGGAATTATATTGGGAGAGCAACGCATCAATTTATTAAGCTGGTGAAACGGGTAGTGTTATGTCCTAGCCAGTAATGCCAACCGAGCCCGCTACCAAAAGGTTGGCAGCATCAACGTACGGACGCCGTCCGCATAAGCAGCGCCAGCGAGACAGGAAATCGCCGCAAGTCTGCGTGCGCCACCGCTGGCTTCTGGCTTCTTAAGCGCTGGAGTCGCGAGCGCTAGGACAGTTCTGCATTCGCCGCTCAGTTGTATACTCGCCTCCGAATTGTGTACTTGGTAGTCAGATGTGTGTTCATCGCAGCAGAGTTGTTGTTTGTCGTCAGCCGACGCTGACCTAGCCGCTCCGACTCGAACTAGGCAGATTTCTGTAGACACCGAGTTCACTACTGTGTTACTGTACCTTCATTAATAAAAGATAAGTACCGACTTTTATTTAATATGAGTGTTTGGGCTTTCATCTTTCTGTTCACTGTTCCAGCGGACCGGTCGGCCCGCTATTAAAAGTGTGGCGGTGACTTCGTAAGCCATTTCTACAGCCAAGTGTTTGTCGCTACGAACACCGCCACAAAAGGTAGAGTTTGCAGGAGTTACACAGAGACGAAGAGGATTGCTCAGGTTAGCACGGGGAGCTGCGTTAAAGCAGTATCCAACGTTTGAAAGGAAGAGGAATGTGGTGAAATTTGAACATTTTTTTTCTTTTTTATTAGTGAAATTTTGTGGAAATAATGAGATGCAAGATGTCTGTACAATAGTTCTAACATTAGCGGACACGTTAATTTTTTGACCTTCACATATAACAACAATAACTAGGTGTTTTTATTATTTTTTACGGACTACCAGTGTTTAGAGAAAAATTCGTCTATGGGATATACAGAAGTTCTGAATAAATGATTTTAAATTAGCTTTAAAACTTGCTTTGCTGTATGTCAAATATTTTATGGTATTAGGGAAATGATCAGAAATCTTTGTTGACAGATATTCAACTCCTTTCTATGTCACTGACCTCTTTAATAATGGATAATATAGGTTATTTTTTTCTTCTATCTTGTAGGTATGGATTAAAAGGAGAAAATGTACCGTTGGAGCAAGACACTACTGGCATTCTCACGTTCTGGGTGCAAATATGACATATAAAAGAAATAGCTGTCGTATCCATAGTGTCTGCGGTTACTGAATTGATCGGTAATGCTTTTGATGAAGTCAAATCCTCAAGGTCGCCGTGGTGGCAGGCAGGAGTGACATGTGAAGCATAACCCTGAAGCACTTGGAGAAGGTCGGAGCAATTCTGAACTGGATTATTGTCAATGAATAAACATCCCTAGCGTGACTATTTAGTAGTGGGGACGCCGACTATAAGGATGTAACTCGTAAAAATGGCACAAATAAAACCGACGTTAATGTTCATTACAGTCCCAGTGCTGTTTCACGTCTAGAAGTTTGATCTGTAACGAAAGACATCGGCGTATGAAGAAAATCAAAAGAAACTTAAGTTAGTGTCTCATTCTCGACACCACAGTAGATTCTATTGACACCCCTAATGTCTCGAGATGGTTCCAGTTGAATTAGCATCAGAGCATCTTTTACTTACTCTGAAGCGCCAAAGGAACTAGTAAAGGTTTGCGTATTCAAACACAGAGATGTGTAAACAGGTAGAATACAACGCTGTGGTCGGCAAATTTGAGCAGAAGCTGGAACCACAGTGACTCAAGGAACTGTTACAAATCGGGTGCTTTAATGAATGCCAGCTCCGAGCCAGACGCCCTGTAACGTGCATTCCTCTGATCCCAAGCCACCGCTATTTGCGATTTCCGTAGTGTCAAGAAAGAGCTCACTGGAGGGCATGGTGAAGGCCAGACTTGTTTTCTGTTGAAAATCTCGGTACCTGTGATGGACGAGAGCTGGTTAGGAAGATGCCAGATCCTGCAACCAACCTGCCTGCATGCTAGACACGTTTGGCCTACGCCTGGAGTTATGGTCTGAGGTACAATCGATTTCGTATGACAAATAGACCACCCTCGCGGGTATCCCACCCACCCTGACTGCAAAATTGTACGTCAATCTGATGATTAGACCTGTTGTGCTGCCATTTATGAACAACAATCGAGAGCATGTTTTCCAACAGGAAAACTCTCAACCACGTAGCACTGTTGTAACTCAGTATGCTCTACAGTGAGTCGCTATATTGCAGATAAGGCTCCAGTCGAGCACATGTGGGACATCATCGGCTGACAACTCCAGCATCATCTACAAACAATATTAACCATCCTTGTATTCAACGACCAAGGGTAACAGGCGTGGAACTCATCACCACAAACTACCAGCCGGCACCTGTACAACACATCGCATACACGTTTGAATGCCTTTATTCAACATTCTGGCGGCTACACCGATTATCAATGACCAGCACTTCACATTTGCAGTGGCTTACTTCGCACTTACGTTAACCTGTGATCTGATTTAAATATGTTACCTAAGCAAATCTATTCCAGAAATTTCATTACTCTACATTAATTGTTCTTTGGTATTTCGGTTTTTCCCGTCAGTATATAATATTTGATTTTTCGTTCTGTTTAACATAAGAGTGGAACAAATAAGCAAGCGAACTGGTCCTGGTAACCAACTTCTAGTATACTGAATAATGGTCTGGTGTTACAGGTGAAAGTTGTTCTGTTACTCTACAGCAATATTTTAGGGTTTTGATATATGATGTTTTTTGAAATCCTATATATAACTCTGTATTATCAGAATTCTACTACTTACATTTTGACCACAACATGAGTGAGGAGAAGAGACTGATTCAAATAACATCACTGAAAGATAGACGTTTGTAAGGGGATCGCTGATGCTGTTTCTGGTGTGCCTTTATGGTCAGAACTAGCGAAACTTGAACCTGTCTGATGACATTACAAACGGCAACAAACGTATCATAACAGATGATAATAAATATTTTGAACCCCTTTGGTGTACCTGAAAACATAAAAAAAATGTAGATATGCAGGTTAAGTCCCATAGTGCTCAGAACCATTTGAACCATTTTTTTGATCTCTCTGTAGGCAAAAGATTTGGCAACAGTCCCCCATCCCGATCTCCGGGAGAGGATTGCCAAGGGGAGGAGACCATGAGAAAAAGACTGAATGACTAATCAGGGGTTGTCGTTCTAAGCGTCGGGTTGTCGAATTTAAGAAGTCTCAACGTGGCAGGGAGGATAGAAAATCTGAAAAGGTAAATGCTAAGGCTCATTCTAGATACAGTGGTATATAGTGAAGTGAATTGGAGAAAAGGCTAGGATTTCTGGTCAGACGAGTATAGGGTAATATCAACTGCAGCAGAAAATGATATATCGGAAGTAGCATTCGTTGTGAATAGGAAGATAGGCAAAGAGTGAGTTAGTGTGAACAGTTCAGTGACAGAGGTGTTCTCCTCAGAATCGACATCAACTCAACACCGACAACAATGCTCAGGTTTACGTGGAGATAGGAAAACTGTATGAGAATATCGAACCGATAATTCAGTACGTAAAGGGAGATGAAAGTGCAACAGTCATTGAGGATTGGGACGCGGTTGAAATGGAAGGAGCAGAAGAAAACGTTACGGGAGAATGTGGGCTTGATATTGGAATGAGAGAAGGGAAAGAGTAATTGAGTTCCGCGTCACAAGTGGAGGATGTATGCTTGGAAAAGACTGGAAGGGATAGGAATACTCCAGTCAGAGCATGGTCAGGCAAAGATTTTGAAATCAAATGTTTGACTGTAACGCGTACCAAAGATCAGACACAGATCCTGATCACAGTTTAGTAATGATGAACAGTAGGCTTAGGTTTAAGAGAGTAGCCAGAAAGAATCAGTGCACTGCTTAGTAGTCAGTTCAGCTATAGAGGTAAGGACAGTTGTAGAGGGCATTCACAGAAGCTGGAAAGAAAAAGATAGGTACAAGGAAGCCAACTGGGAGTAAGCCATGGCTAACACAATAAATAGTTCTGTTGATCGATGAAAGAAGGAAGAACAAAAATGTTTTGGGAAACTCGGGGTTGCTAAAATACAAGTCACTTAGAGCTGAAATAAACAGAAAGTGCAGGGAAGCTAAGGATAAATGTGAAGAAATCGAAAAAGAAATGATTGTCGGAAGAACCTACTCAACAAACAGAGAGGCTGAAATGATCTTCAGGGAAATTAAAAGCAAAGGCGGTAACATTAAGAATGCTAAGGGAATACCACTGTCAAGCAAGAGACTATCTTATGGGACTTAATCCATCTTATGGGATTTAACTACTAAGGTCTTCAGTCCCTAAGTTTACACACAATTTAACCTAAATTGTCCTAGGGACAGACACACACACCCATACCCGAGGGACGACTCGAAACTCCGCCGGGACCAGCCGCACAGTCCACGACTGCAGCGCCTAAGGCCGCTCGGCTAATCCCGCGCGGCGGAGAATTAAGGCAGAAGCAGTTAGACAGCTTACGCAACCAAGCTGGTGACAGGAATAATGTATAAAAGAATGGAAAAGAAAATAAGGATATGTTAGATGACGATCGGTTTGGCTTTAGGAACGCCAACGACACCAGAGAGGCAGTTCTTATGTTGAGGTTGATTATGGCAGCAAGTCCGCTCCCGGTAGCTGAGTGGTCAGCGCGACAGAATGTCAACCCAGAGGGCCCGATTTCGATTCCCGGATTGTCAGATATTTTCTCCGCTCAGGGACTCAGTGTTGTGTTGTCCTAATCATCATAATTTCATCCCCATCGACGCGCAAGTAGCCCAAGTGGCGTCAAATCGGAAGACTTGTAAACCGGTCAACTGTCTACCTGCAGGAGGCCCTAGTCCCACGACTTGCTAGGCTGCAAGACTGGAAGAAAATTAAGAAAGGTTCACAGGATGAGTTGATCTGAAAAAACCGTTCGACAATGTAAAATGGTACAGGATGTTCGAAATTCTGAGAAAAATGTGGGTAAGGTACACTATCTGATCATAAGTATTAGGACATTGTGCTTCCACCTGCTGCCAGGCACTCCATATCAGCGACTTCAATAGTCATTAGACGTGATAGCGCAGAATGGGACGCTCCGCGGGAATCACAAACTTCGATCGTAGTCAGGTGAGTGGGTGTCACTTGCTCCATACGTCTATACGCGAGATTTAAACACTCCTAAACATCACTAGGTCCCCTGTTTCCACGTGGTAGTGAAGTGGAAACATGAAGATACACGCAAAGCATAGAAGTGTACAAGCGGACCTCGTCAGTTGGCTGACAGGAACCAGGCACCAGCGTCAGTGGAAGAGGGTCGTAATGTGCAATAGGCAGACATCTGACCAGACCATGACACAGGAATTCCAGCTGCATCGGGATCCACTGCAAAGACTATGACAGTTACCCGGGCGGTGAGAAAACTTGGATTTCATGGTCGGGCGCCTGCTCATAAGCCACAAATCACGCCGGAAAATGCCAAACGACGCCTCGCTTGGTGTAAGAAGGCTAAACATTGGACGATTGAACAGTGGGAAAACGCTGTGTGGAGTGACGAATCACGGTACACAGTGTGGCAATCCGATGGCAGAGTGTGGGTATGACGATTGCCCGGTGGACGTCATCTGCCAGCGTGTGTAGTGCCAGCAGTAAAATTTGGAGGCGGTGGTGTTGTGGTGTGGTCGTGCTTTTCGTGGAGGGTGTCTGCACCCCTTTTGGTTTTTGGTGACACTATCACAGCACCTTATTGCTTCCCACTGTTGAAGAGCAATCCGGAGATGGCGGTTTCATCTATCAAGCCGATCGAGCACCTCTTCACAACGCACGCCTGTGGTGGAGTGGTTACACGACAATAATATCTCTGTAATGGACTGGCCTTCACAGAACCCTGAGCTGAATGCCATAGAACACCTTTGGTATGTTTTGGATCGCCGACTTCGTGCCAGGCCTCACCGACCGACATGGATACCTCTCCTCAGTGCAGCACTCCGTGAAGAATGTGCAGCCATTCCCCAAAAAGCCTTCGAGCACTTGATTGAACGTATGCCTCAGAGAGTGGAAGCTGTCATCAAGACAAAGGGTGGCCCAACACCATACTGAATACCTGCATTATCGATGTAAGGCGCGATGAACTTATAAGTAATTCTCAGCCAGATGTCCGGATACTTTTGATCACATAGTGTATAGGGGAAGACGCGTAATATACAGTATGTGCAAAAACTACGAGGGAGCAATAAGACTGGAAGGGCTAGAAATATGTGCTCGAATTAAATAGGGTGTAAGACACTGATTTAGTCTCTCACCCCTATTCTTCGATCTGTACAACGTACAAGCCACGACGGAAATAAATGAAGGTTCAAGAGTTGGATATAAAATATTGGTGAAAGTACGTCAATGGTGAGATTCACTTTTTGCATTACTGTCTTCACTGAAGGTGAAGAAGAATTACAAGATGTTTTAAAGGGAGTACAAAATATGGGGCAATGGGAATAGTGGAAAATTAGCATCATTAATGGAGAACACGAAGCAGACGAAGGTAAGGAATTCTGCTACATATGTAACATAACAGCTCATGACGTATGAACCAAGAAGGATATAAGAAGCACGCAAGCACTGGCAAGAAAGGCATTACTGGCCAATAGTAGATTACTAGTAACAAACATAGACCTTAATTCGAAGAGGAAATTTCTGGGAATGTACGTTTGGAGCACAGCATTGAGTGCTAGTGAAACATGGGCTGTGGAAAAACGACAACAAAAGAGAATCAAAGCATTTGAGATGTGGTGCGATAGAAAAATGTAGAAAGCTAGGTCACTGATAAGGCAAGGAATGAGGAGGTTCTCAACAAAATTGGAGAGGAAAGATACACTGACAGGAAGAAAGGACAGAATCGGAGATACAAGGACTATGTGGAAATCACTGACATGAAAGAGCGACAGGATGGTAAAGCATGCGTCAAGACATTAGGGAAAGACTTCCATAGTACTATAAGAAGCTGTAGAGGGGAGAACTGTAGAGGAAGAGAGAGAATGGCATACACCTAGAAAATAACTGTGGACGTAGGTTGCAAGTGCTAGTCTGAGATGGGAAGGTTGGCAGATGGGAGGGATTCGTGGAGGGGCCACATTAAAGGAGTCTGATGACGTGCGATTGAGTAGCTGTCGTTTCCCTTCTAATGTGGGTTCCTATGTAAAACGATATCACCTAAGTCCCCTCTACACGCGATTAAGGTGTGTAAGATGACTTGTGAAACACCCTGTAGGTAGCATTACTTACAGTGTTACACTAGCGTAATTTTTGTGTAGTTCCAGCTCATTCTTCCCTTTCACAACTTAGACCCGAAGCTATATTGCATGTCGATCTAAATTCGTCACAATTAATAATAAATAAAGATCTAGATGGATTACACAAACGGAGACCGTGGTTATATGACGCATACCTTAAGTTTTAGTGTCGGCTGCTGTGTCCGAGCGGCTCTAGGCGCTTCAGTGCGGAACCGCGCGACCGCTACGGGCGCAGGTTCAAATCCTGCCTCGCGCATGGATGTGTGTGATGTCCTTAGGTTAGTTAGGTTTAAGTAGTTCTAAGGTCTAGGGGACTGGTGACCTCAGATGTTAAGTCCTATAGTGCTCAGAGCTCAGATCCATTTGAACCATTTTAAGTTTTAGGAAACGCGAGCTATGTTGTATAGATAGTTTCACATTGTTGAGAAAATAGCGTGTCGATGCTCTTATGCAGGGTAGCCTATTAAAGGGATAAGATAATAATAAAGTTAGTAGACTCGTATTAAAGGGGACCGAAGTTCAAATGACCCTGTGCTCCTTCAACATTTCGGTTTCTGTGGGTCCCTGACACTCTCAAGGCAAATGTTGTGACACTGATTGTCAATACGACTTGTCCAATTCCCTTCCTCATAGCTATGTTAGTAGTGATCCCGTCGTCGGCAGGAAATTAAAACTCAGTTTTCATTTACTCTCTTACTGTGTTTGACTGGACAGAATAAACATCTTTCCCAGAAGACTTTATGGGGAGAGAACATTTCTGGATCTGTCAGCTACAGCTAACTGTTTCCTGATTTCTCACTGTTATATATTCCACCTAACCACAGGCGAGATATAGTATCAGACCAAAAGCATTTGACAGCCTTACGTAACACAGGGATGACGAATAGATGTCACGAGAGGTGAGTAGGGGGGCAACCTATGTGCCAGCGCACATTGCATTGTTGCCAAATTTATTCAAGATGGCGGCGATGACGTCATCCAAGATGGCGGCATGTAGACTTGGTGACATCGCATGACGTCATCCAAGGTGGCCTATTTTCGCGGGAGAAGAGTCCAATTGTGTTACATCCACTAACCTAACCTCAAGAATAAAAGGTGGGAAGTTTGAATTTTGGCGGGAAAATAGTCCAATTGTGCTACGTCCACTAACCTAAGCCTCCAGAAGAAAAAATGGCGGGAAGTTTGAATTCCAACACGATAATGCATGCAAAGACCGTACTTGTCTTTTTATTATTATTGATTATCATTTATTAACATTCATTATCATTTACTATTATTTATTATCACTTATTATTATTTATTATGATTGACCTGTGTTTATGTATTTGAAGATATGTTTCGCGAATGGTGATTTTAAGTTGATGGCTCAGTTTAGCTACCACTGTAAAAAAAATAGCTGTCTGCTGCTGAAAGAAAGAAAAGAAAGAAAGAAAGGGATGACCTTGCCCCCAGACCTGATGGATGAGTTATTAGATAAGAGCAAGTGATAGTTTAATGATGCTATGTGTTCAGATGTAAACAGTGGTGCGAGATTTTTTTTTTTTTGGAAATTTATGCAATCTATAGATAGTGGTATTGACCACTAGTGACAACAGTTAAGAGCGGAAAAATAGGTACAAATCGAGCGCTGGCAGAATGTTGGTGCAATGGTAATAATATTTAATTGAAGGTGGAGGTGGTAAATATGGACCGGGCTTTGAATATTGTCGTATGTGCTTGATGCTCTGTATAAAAGTTTGACTCTTTAATTGCATTTGGTATTTCTGGGTGTGTGTAAAATGAATTTTACTGTTGAAAGTTCGAGAAAGATGAGTTTATTGGTGTTAAATAGAGGCTACGTTCGTAATTCGAAAAGAGGGGGTGAGAATGGTAAATTAATTGATAGGCATGCTTTGTGGGGTGATATATGAGTGTCAAGATAGGGTTGAGGACGTTTGCGTATGTTGATGGTGGGACGGGTGTGAGGTTAAGTGCGTTGGGAGGTGTAAATTAGATCTGATTATTTTTTTCTTAATCTTATAAAGTAAGAATAATATTGAGAAGGTTTTTAGATGGCTGGTCACGCGACGAGGCGAGAGCAGGGATGTGTAGTTATGTTTAGTTAAAGGACCGTGTAATGTGTAAGGCGCAATGCGCAGTGTCATAGGAGGTAAAGACATATGCTGCTATGATGTGTCTAGCGTATGGAGGCTCGAATTATGCTACTTTGATATAAAGTTGACTTTCACCCGCGTTTGGTGGTCGCAGCTCGGGATCGCGGTCCTGGACGGACGTATGTGTGTGCTTTGACCGCTGACGATCGCGTTGACCGCGCCAACTCACGCTTGCGTAAGCCGAGCAGGGGCTGTGCGAGGTCTGAAATCAGTTTCGAGTCTTCCCTAGGGTATGGGTGTGTGTGTCTGTCCCTAGGACAATTTAGGTTAAATTATGTGTAAACTTAGGGACTGAAGACGTTAGCAGTTAAGTTCCATAAGATGGATTAAGTCCCATAAGATAGTCTCTTGCTTGACAGTGGTATTCCCTTAGCAATCACACAATGCTGTGAACATTGATTTTTTTTTTTTATTGATGATGGTATCCTCAAACAGTACTGAAGACATTCATCTTCTTATGTTGATTAATATTCTTATCTTGATGAATGCAGCTTAAGTTCTCACTAGCGGCAGGTTCCCTCTAAATGCCAGCACCATCTACTAGCAGTCTAAAATAGCTACATACCTATCCCTTCTGTTATTGCTGCTACCTGTGTTACGCTGAGTTCTGGTTAATATTCTTTTTGGAACACATGTTAGGATCTACGAAACATAAATTCCAGATCCCAGATAAATATTTTTGTTAGAAGGCAACTTACTATTAAATACTAGTAGGCTGATGAAATTTAAGAATCACACTATCCAACTAATAATATACGTGTACTAAGTCACATACATAAAGAAGCGTAAAAAATGAAAAAAAATTGATCGTACGGCGTCAGTGGCCGGGAGTTCTCAGGCGGGAAGTTCGGGCGCCAAGTGCAAGTCTTATTGAGTGCGACGCCACATTGGGCGGCTTCCGTGTCGACATGATCAGGACAGCACAACACACAGCAGCTTGGAATCGAACCCGGGACCCAATGCGTGGCAATCCAACGAGCTGACCGTTCAGATATTGGGGCTGGCAGGGTAAAAAATGTGTAAGTGAAAGATTGGCAAATAGGTTTCAAAGGAATCACTTCAGATCACAAGGTACATCACAGAACATCAAAGCCTCAATATCGTTCAAAGATCAATTTGTTTTTTTACCCTGATTCACATTAGAAATCAGTCTTCCTGTTTTACTACAGAAAATGAAAGAGTGAACATGATCAAACCTTATTGTCGATTTCTTCAAGTAATCATAATGAAATTTATGCATTGATGCAAATGTGATGTAGTTTTATGCCTTTGTTTGTTTTTCGCCAGAAACGAATCAATTCATGAAGCACACATAGTCGCTAATGCGGACCCCTTCGGCCATGCACAGCGTCTTTTGGAACTGCTAACTATGTGGTGAAGAATTTGATGAGGCATGTAATGATTTCTGAATATTGGTATCATATTTTTGGAGAAGTGGTTGATTTTACAGTACACAATAAATAAAACGTTAATGGAGCTTTTCCATTGCTGGTTTAATAGGAATTAATTTTTATGTATCATAGGAACACTTCCATCAATTAATTCGGCTAACTTCAACTAGAAAGAGCTGAAATCCTTTAATATTTCCAGGTGCGCTAATCTTGCAACACTAGAAAACATCACGCCAAATACGGCCAGGTGGCCATGGTGGTCCAGTAGGTTGAGGTCCTCCAGTAGGATGAGGTTCGCCAGTTGGCTGGGGGCCTCCAGTTAGTTCAGGCCCACCAGTTGGTTGGGGCCCTTCATTTGGTTGGGGCCCTCCAGTTGGCTTGGGCTCTCCAGTTGGTTCAGGACCTCCAGTTGGTGGACTTCGTTATCCATTTGGTTCAGGACCTCCAGTTGATTGACCAGTTGGATCAGGACCTCAGGTTGGTGGGCCTGGTGGACCAGTTGGCTGTTGGCTCTTCGGTTAGTCTACAATGGCCAGGTGGAGTCTCTTGGCTGCGGCATGCTGATACCTGTAGTGGAATGTCATATTGTAAACTACATCATAAATGTAGATGGACATTAAGTGGTATTCCTTCTGAAATAAGATTAAGATTCCGCCAACGTAGTTTTGAAACAACGACAATCAATTGCAGAAATTATGGGTTTTACTATTATGACTAAATCATCAGATGCGTCTTTTTACACAACCACACACATTAGAAATCAGTCAAATTGTTTTATTACAGAAACTGAATGAGTGAACATGATCAACCATTATTGTTGATTGCTTCAATTAATCATAAAGAAATGTATTCATTGATGCAAAATTGATGTAGTATCATTCCATTATTTGTGTTTCGATAGAAACCAAATTAGAAATAACTATTGTTATGGGATACTTGGTACCCCATAAAATGTAATAAATAGTTATGGAAGAAAAAGTGAATGAATTACTTATATTTTTTAAAGCATTTGTTTAAGAAGTGACCTAAAACTAGTCGATTAATTTTCTTGTATTCTGAGCAAAATAACAGTCGCCGAAGAAGAGAGGATATAAATTGCGGATGACAATAGCGAAACCAAGTGTTACTGATATTAACTTAAGTGTTTGGATATATTTTCTTAAGGTATTAGGGTTCAATGTAGCCCTGTACGGAAATGAAACATGGGCTATAAGTAGTTCAAACAGGAGGTGAATACAAGCTTGGGAAATGTAGTGCTTTAGAACATTACTGATGATTTGACGGATAGACCGGACAACTATTGAGGAGGTATTGAATACGGTGGCAGAGACAAGAAACTTACAGCACATCATTATTAAATGAAGGGGTCAGTGAGTAGGACACAGCCTCAGGAGTCAGTTTGGTAATACACTCCTGGAAATTGAAATAAGAACACCGTGAATTCATTGTCCCAGGAAGGGGAAACTTTATTGACACATTCCTGGGGTCAGATACATCACATGATCACACTGACAGAACCACAGGCACATAGACACAGGCAACAGAGCATGCACAATGTCGGCACTAGTACAGTGTATATCCACCTTTCGCAGCAATGCAGGCTGCTATTCTCCCAGGGAGACGATCGTAGAGATGCTGGATGTAGTCCTGTGGAACGGCTTGCCATGCCATTTCCACCTGGCGCCTCAGTTGGACCAGCGTTCGTGCTGGACGTGCAGACCGCCTGAGACAACGCTTCATCCAGTCCCAAACATGCTCAATGGGGGACAGATCCGGAGATCTTGCTGGCCAGGGTAGTTGACTTACACCTTCTAGAGCACGTTGGGTGGCACGGGATACATGCGGACGTGCATTGTCCTGTTGGAACAGCAAGTTCCCTTGCCGGTCTAGGAATGGTAGAGCGATGGGTTCGATGACGGTTTGGATGTACCGTGCACTATTCAGTGTCCCCTCGACGATCACCAGTGGTGTACGGCCAGTGTAGGAGATCGCTCCCCACACCATGATGCCGGGTGTTGGCCCTGTGTGCCTCGGTCGTATGCAGTCCTGATTGTGGCGCTCACCTGCACGGCGCCAAACACGCATACGACCATCATTGGCACCAAGGCAGAAGCGACTCTCATCGCTGAAGACGACACGTCTCCATTCGTCCCTCCATTCACATCTGTCGCGACACCACTGGAGCCGGGCTGCACGATGTTGGGAAGACGGCCTAACGGTGTGCGGGACCGTAGCCCAGCTTCATGGAGACGGTTGCGAATGGTCCTCGCCGATACCCCAGGAGCAACAGTGTCCCTAATTTGCTGGGAAGTGGCGGTGCGGTCCCCTACGGCACTGCGTAGGATCCTACGGTCTTGGCGTGCATCCGTGCATCGCTGCGGTCCGGTCCCAGGTCGACGGGCACGTGCACCTTCCGCCGACCACTGGCGATAACATCGATGTATTATGGAGACCTCACGCCCCACGTGTTGAGCAATTCGGCGATACGTCCACCCGGCCTCCCGCATGCCCACTATACGCCCTCGCTCAAAGTCCGTCAACTGCACATATGGTTCACGTCCACGCTGTCGCGGCATGCTACCAGTGTTAAAGACTGCGATGGCGCTCCGCATGCCACGGCATACTGGCTGACACTGACGGCGGCGGTGCACAAATGCTAGCGCCATTCGACGGCCAACACCGCGGTTCCTGATGTGTCCGCTGTGCCGTGCGTGTGATCATTGCTTGTACAGCCCTCTCGCAGTGTCGGGAGCAAGTATGGTGGGTCTGACACACCGGTGTCAATGTGTTCTTGTTTCCATTTCCAGGAGTGTTGAAGGAAGTGTGAAGTGTGTTGGGGGGGGGGGTATTATAGTGGGAGAGCAACGCATCAATTTATTAAGCTGGTGAAATGGGTAGCGTTTGCAGGAGTTACACAGAGACGAAGAGGATTGCTCAGGTTAGAATAGCACGGGGAGCTGCGTCAAACCAGTTTCCGACACCTGAAAGGAAGAGCAATGTTTTGAAATTTGAACATTTTTTTTCTTTTTTATTAGTGAAATTATGTGGAAATAATGAGATGCAAGATGTCTGTACAATAGTTCTAACATTAGCGGACACGTTAATTTTTCGACCTTCGCATATAACTACACTTAATAACTAGGTATTTTTATTATTTTTTACAGACTACCAGTGTTTAGAGAAAAATTCGTCTATGGGATATACAGAAGTTCTGAATAAATGATTTTAAATTAGCTTTAAAACTTGCTTTGCTGTATGTCAAATATTTTATGGTATTAGGGAGATGATCAGAAATCTTTGTTGACAGATATTCAACTCCTTTCTATGCCACTGACCTATTTAATAATGGATAATATAGGTTATTTTTTTCTTCTATCTTGTAGGTATGGATTAAAAGGAGAAAATGTAGCGTTGGAGCAAGACACTACTGACATTCTCATGTTCTGGGTGCAATTATGACATATAAAAGTAATAGCTGTCGTATCCATAGTGTCTGCGGTTATTGAGTTGATAGGTAATGCTTTTGATGGAGTCAAATCCTCAAGGTGGCCGTGGTGGCAGGCAGGAGTGACATGTGAAGCATAACCCTGATGCACTTGGAGAAGGTCGGAGCAATTCTGAACTGGATTATTGTCAATGTATAAACATCCCTAGCGTGACTATTTAGTAGTGGGGACGCCGACTATAAGGATGTAACTCGTAAAAATGGCGCCATAGTATAGCATAGTTTGCAAGCTTACCTATAGGGGGGAGCGCGCAGTTCATGAAGCTACCAAGGTCGCATTGACCCTTTCGCTGCTACAAAGACGTGCTCCCTGCATTCCGCGCTGTGCACGATTTTGTCACTGCATTGCTCGCCTGTGCAGACACATCGTGTTCCGACTGCTTTGACACTCTTATGAATCGATTCCACAAAAACAATTTGGCCCAAAAATTAGATTTTTACACATCTTCTTGACTGAAACCTTCCTCCCATAAATGACGTAATTTTGTTTCGTTGTTCAACGCAGTTATTATGCAGCATTAAATATAGTAAACCATTGCACGAAATTTTGAACAGTTCGCAGAGGTAAAAGTCCATAGAGTATACAGTAAATTTTATATGAAATTTAGGTATCTTGTCCACATTTCACTCTCAACATTGAGGCAACTAAAATCGTCCATAAGGAAAGTACACGCTATGGACTGAATGACTAATCAGAGGTTGTCGTTCTAAGCATCGGGTTGTCGAATTTAAGAAGTCTCAACGTGGCAGGGAGGATAGGAAATCTGAAAAGGTAAATGCTAAGGCTCATTCTAGATACAGTGGTATATAGTGAAGTGAATTGGAGAGAAGGCTAGGATTTCTGGTCAGACGAGTATAGGGTAATATCAACTGCAGCAGAAAATGATATACCGGAAGTAGCATTCGTTGTGAATAGGAAGATAGGCAAAGAGTGAGTTAGTGTGAACAGTTCAGTGATAGAGTTGTTCTCCTCAGAATCGACATCAACTCAACACCGCCAACAATGCTCAGGTATACATGGAGATAGGAAAACTATGACAATATCGAACGGATAATTCAGTACGTAAAGGGAGATGAAAGTGCAACAGTCATTGAGGATTGGGACGCGATTGAAAGGGAAGGAGCAGAAGAAAACATTACGGGAGAAAGTGGGCTTGATATTGGAATGAGAGAAGGGAATGAGTGATTGAGTTCTGCAGTAAAAACGGCTAGCAATAGCAAAAAATTTTTTTCCACATCGCAAGTGGAGGATGTATGCTTGGAAAAGACTGGAAGAAATAGGAATACTCCAGTCAGAGCATGGTCAGGATAAGGTTTTGAAATCAAATATTTGACTGTAACGTGTACCAAAGATCATACACAGATCCTGATCACAGTTTAGTAATGATGAACAGTAGGCTTAGGTTTAAGAGAGTAGCCAGGAGGAATCAATGCACTGCTTAGTAGTCACTTCAGCTATAGAGGTAAGGACAGTTGTAGAGGGCATTCACAGAAGCTGGAAAGAAAAAGATAGGTACAAGGAAGTCAACTGGGAATAAGCCATGGCTAACACAATAAATAGTTCAGTTGATCGACGAAAGAAGGAAGAACAAAAATGTTTTGGGAAATTCGGGGTTGCTAAAATATAAGTCACTTAGAGCTGAAATAAATAGAAAGTGCAGGGAAGCTAAGGATAAATGTGAAGAAATCGAAAAAGAAATGATAAGGTAAGGAATGAGGAGGATCTCAACAAAATTGGATAGGAAAGAAACAATGACAGGAAGAATGGACAGAATCGGATATAAAAGGACTATATGAAAATCACTGACAAGAAGGAGCGACAGGATGGTAAAGCATGCGTCAACACATTAGAGAATGACTTCCATAGTACTATAAGGAGCTGTAGTGAGGAGAAACTGTAGAGGAAGACAGAGAATGGCATACACCTGGAAAATAACTGTGGACGTAGGTTGCAAGTGCTCGTCTGATGTGGGAAGGTTGGCAGATGGGAGGAATTCGTGGTGGGGCCACTTCAAAGCAGTCTGATGACGTGCGATTGAGTAGCTCATCAGAATGAGATTTTCACTCTGCAGCAGAGTGTGCGCAGATATGAAACATCCTGGCAGATTAAGACTATGTGCCGGCTCGAAACTCGAACTCGGGACCTTTGATTTTCGCGGGAAAGTACTCTACCATCTGAGCTACCCGAGTACGACTCACGCCCCGTCCTCACAGCTATACTTCTGCCAGTATCTCGTCTCTTACCTCCCTTGTTTCCCTTCTAGCATCGAAATGAACCGTTTCTGGACATGGGTTCCTATGTAAAACGATATGTCCTAAGTCCCCTCTACAAGCTCTTGAAGTGTGTAAGATGACTTGTGAAACACCCTGTAGATAGCATTACTTATAGTGTTACACTAGAATAATTTTTGTGTAGTTCCAGCTCATTCTTCCCTTTCACAAATTACAAGGGGAGGCCTCAGACACGGCCAACCGATTCGGCTCTAATTTGGCAGGTCGCTTGTGTACAACCTAAAACGAAGGAATCTAAGATATTTTGTGTCAACACCCCCGCAATTTTGAGATAATCACCCCTAAAGATTATGATGAGCAATCGACTCAAAATTGGAGGGAGCGATAGATAATTGTAATTAGAGCATTTTTCATCATCAGGTATGGGGTCCGCAAACTTTACCAGAAATCGAGGTAAGAAACTTTTAGAACTGCCGCTTCTGTTACCACATGGTAGACACTTTTCGCCTACAGGACCGATAGCGCAATAGCCAAGGCAACTGGCTGGGAGTCGGAAACCTGGGTTAGAATCTCGAAGAAACCTAGCCGCTGTTATTCTTTTCGTTTTTATTTTTCCCTATTTCAATTGATAGGGATAGGAGGGTTCAAAAATGGTTCAAATGGCTCTGAGCACTATGGGACTCAACTGCTGAGGTCATTAGTCCCCTAGAACTTAGAACTAGTTAAACCTAACTAACCTAAGGACATCACAAACATCCATGCCCGAGGCAGGATTCGAACCTGCGACCGTAGCGGTCTTGCGGTTCCAGACTGCAGCGCCTTTAACCGCACGGCCACTTCGGCCGGCGATAGGAGGGTTAATAAGGTAAGTAAATTAATAAGGAATGATAGTAATATGACAGGGAGACTAATTTCCCAAATGCCGTGAGTTGTTAAAGTATTAAAATTTTAAGCCTTGTCACATGAAAGCAACTCCGTGGAAGAGTGCTGCGAATTCCTCACGAGCGATCACAAATAGCCAACCGCACGACGCTTGTTTACAGCGAGGCACGGGACACAACTCACGCGGGGAGAGTTACGTTGTCCCGGTTGCCCTTTCGTCATATCATAGTTGTGAACCTGGAGGAGTGAAGGTATCCAGCACGAGTCTTACAGAAGTCAATCGGAAAGAGTTGTTTTCCGTCATTAGGCTGCCGCGGATCTCGCGGATAAATGTAGTGATTTTTCCATCGTTAATGCGCCGAATGAAACACGTATTGTGAATGAATACAGCGTTCTTCCGTAAGTAACATATGACGAGTACTGTATGTAGTTTGCAGTAATAATGGAGCATGTGCGCCCTTCGACTAGCGCTGTAATATAGAGGGTGTTATAAAAAGGTATGGCCAAACTTTCAGGAAACATTCCTCACACACAAAGAAAGAAAATATGTTATGTGGACATGTGTCCGGAAACGCTTACTTTCCATGTTAGAGCTCATTTTATTACTTCTCTTCAAATCACATTAATCATGGAATGCAAACACACAGCAACAGAACGTACCAGCGTGACTTCAAACACTTGGTTACAGGAAATGTTCAAAATGTCCTCCGTTAGCGAGGACACATGCATCCACCCTCCGTCGCATGGAATTCCTGATGCGTTGATGCAGCCCTGGAGAATGGCGTATTGTATCACAGCAGTCCACAATACGAGCACGAAGAGTCTCTACATTTGGTACCGGGGTTGCGTAGACAAGAAATTTCAAATGCCCCCATAAATGAAAGTCAAGAGGGTTGAGGTCAGGAGAGCGTGGAGGCCATGGAATTGTTCCGCCTCTACCAATCCATCGGTCACCGAATCTGTTGTTGAGAAGCGTACAAACACTTCGACTGAAATGTGCAGGAGGTCCATCGTGCATGAACCACATGTTGTGTCGTACTTGTAAAGGCACATGTTCTAGCAGCACAGGTAGAGTATCCCGTATGAAATCATGATGACGTGCTCCATTGAGCGTAGGTGGAAAAATATGGGGCCCAATCAAGACATCACCAACAATACCTGCCCCAAATATTACAGAAAATGGCTCTGAGCATTATGGGACTTAACATCTATGGTCATCAGTCCCCTAGAGCTTAGAACTACTTAAACCTAACTAACCTAAGCACAGCACACAACACCCAGCAATCACGAGGCAGAGAAAATCCCTGACCCCGCCGGGAATCGAACCCGGGAACCCGGGCGTGGGAAGCGAGAACGCTACCGCACGACCACGAGATGCGGGCCAAATTTTACAGAAAATCTGTGTTGATGACGTGATAGCACAATTGCGTGCGGATTCTCGTCAGTCCACACATGTTGATTGCGAAACCTTACAATTTGATCATGTTGGAATGAAGCCTCATCCGTAAAGAGAACATTTGCACTGAAATGAGGATTGACACATTGTTGGATTAACCATTCGCAGAAGTGTACCCATGGAGGCCAATCAGCTGCTGATAGTGCCTGCACACGCTGTACATGGTACGGAAACAACTGGTTCTCCCGTAGCACTCTCCATACAGTGACGTGGTCAACGTTACCTTGTACAGCAGCAACTTCTCTGACGCTGACATTAGGGTTATCGTCAACTGAACGAAGAATTGCCTCGTCCATTGGAGGTGTTCTCGTCGTTCTAGGTCCTCCCCAGTCGCGAGTCATAGGCTGGAATGTTCCATGCGCCCTAAGACGCCGATCAATTGCTTCGAACGTCTTCCTGTCGGGACACCCTCGTTCATGATATCTGTCTCGATACAAACGTACCGCGGCGGCTATTGCCCCGTGCCAATCCATACATCAAATGGGCATCTGCCAACTCCGCATTTGTAAACACTGCACTGACTGCAAAAGCACATTCATGATGAACACTAACCTGTTGATGCTACGTACTTTTGTGCTTGATGCTAGTACTGTAGAGCAATGAGTCGCATGTCAACACAAGCAGCGAAGTCAACATTACCTTCCTTCAGTTGGGCCAACTGGCGGTGAATCTAGGAAGTACAGTACATACTGACGAACCGAAAATGAGCTCTAACATGGAAAGTAAGCGTTTCCGGACACATGTCCACATAACATCTTTTCTTTATTTGTGTGTGAGGAATGTTTCCTGAAAGTTAGGCCGTACCTTTTTGTAACACACTGTATAGTTGGAAGCCTGTCACGGACGATGGCAAGCGGGAAGTTACCGCACGTCACTAACTACGTCTCTCATAAGGAGGTACAAAATATAGAGGATATACAGAATGTGACGGCTCTTGTCAGTACGCAAACGGCGTCACTGATGACCAGTTTTAATCGTGAATACGTGATCAACACCGATCAAACAGGATGCGAGTATCGGGTGAACATTCGACGCACGTTATCGCATAAGGGAGAAAATCGAACCCTTGTAGCAGTTGGTAGTAAAAACAAACACATTCGTACACGGCGCAATATTCCGTCACAGCCTCTGGAAGAGTTTTGCCTAAGGTTTTCCTGTGTTTACAAGAAACGAATGTTACATTTGCTCCTCGGGTTATAGAAGAGGTCAATCGTTTAACCGACTCGTTGAAAAATGTTTACATTATGCGCATCAAATCCGGGAAACTGACGAATGCGATTTACTACAATATTTGACACAATGTGTGTAGATGGCGAGGGTCAGCCGACGTGCACAGCAAACGTAATACCGCCAAACTGCACACCTGTGTGCCAGCCGTGTGATGTTTATTTCTATCGCCAGGTTAAAAACTCTATTTCTAGGCTTCAGAATTGCAGTGTGCTTCTGGAAACCCAGCGGGAATTGCACAAGCGCAAGGATGCAATAACTATTCACAGCATAATTCATAACCAACTTTCAGCATCGATTTTTCAGACAATGATATCGTATGCGTGGCACGCCTCAAAATTAATTCCCGAAAATAGACATATTTTTAAATGTAAACCAAGTTTGTTTTTCGCCCATTATTCAGATGGAACAGTGTAGCTGTCGAAAGAATGCAATCATTAGATGTCCTTGGTACGGTGAGTATATTTGTTTCGAATGTTTATATGACAAGTACCATCCATCTAGTTGGCGAAAAGTTCTCGGGCTTCCAGCCGGGTGGCGATGTCTTCAAACTGCGACGTTTCGACGAGTGACATACTCATCATCTTCTGGCGAAGTGCCGAGACTTTGCGGATTCCGGTCCCTTTATACCTGCGGTGTGCCCCCCACCACCTGGCCGCGGGACCAGTGGAGCCGGCGGGCGGGGCGGAGGGGGAAGCGGGTGCGCCGTTCGTGTCTCCGTCAGAGCATTCTGATCGCGTCTCGTGAGCTGGACGGTTCTTGTTCCGTTCCTGGCGTACTGCGGCTAATGCTGGATTCCAGGCCGCGCTCAGTTGATAGCCTTCGTCCCTGTTCACAAGATTCTCGTGGACCCGTATGTCTATTGATTCTTATATCGCCAGAAGATGATGAGTATGTCACTCGTCGAAACGTCGCAGTTTGAAGACATCGCCACCCGGCTGGAAGGCCGAGAACTCTTCGCCAGCTGTATACGCCGGGAAAGCATACATTCACATCCATCTAGTTGTTTGAAGAAAAGTGAGGACACGTAACAGAGACTGGAAGAGCCCTTGTAAAGTGACCTGGAGTAACATTTTAGTTGTTTACTACCCCAAAAGGTTTGAGAAATTTATTTGCCTACCTTATTATTATCATTCCTTATTGATTTACTTACCTTATTAACCCTTCTATTCCTATCAATTGAGATAGGCAAAAATAAAAACGAAAAAAATAATGTCCGCTAGGTTTATTTGAGATTCGAACCCGGGTTCTCCGATTCCCAGCCAGTTACTTTGGCCGTTGCGCTATCGGTGCTGTCGGGGAAAAGTGTTTACCATGTGGTTACAGAAGCAGCAGTTGTAAAAGTTTCTTACCTCGATTTCTGGAAAAGTATGCGTTTGCGGACCCCGTACCTGATGAATAAAAATGCTCTATTTACAATTATCTATCGATCCCTCCAATTTTGAGTCGATTGCTCGTCACAATGTTTAGGGGTGATTTTGCCAAAAAAAGGGGGGGGGGGGGGTTGACCCAAAATACCTTAGATTCCTTCGTTTTTGGTTGTACACAAGCGACCTGCCAAATTTGAGCAGAATCGGTTGGCCGTGTCTGAGGCCTTCCCCTTGTTAGACGCAAAGATGTTTTGCTAGTCGATCTAAATTAGCCACAATTAATAATAACTAGAGATCCATAAGGCGTACATTAACGGAGATCGTGGTTATATGACGCATACCTTAAGTTTTAGGACCGGCCGCTGTGGTCGACCTGTTCCAGGCGCTTCATTCTGGAACCGCACGACCGCGACGGTGGTAGGTTAAAATCCAGCCTAGGGTGTGGATGTGTGTGATGTCCTTAGGTTAGTTAGGTTTAAGTAGTTCTAAGGTCTAGGGGACTGGTGACCTCAGATGTTAAGTCCCATAGTGCTCAGAGCTCAGAGCCATTTGAACCATTTTAAGTTTTAGGAATCGCGAGCTATGTCATATAGATGGATTCACATTCTTGAGAAGATAACGCATCGATGCTCTTATGCAAGGTAGCCTTTGAAAGGGATAAAATAATAACACAGATACTAGACTCGTATTAAGAGGACCAAAGTTAAGATGACCCTGTGCCCGTCAAGATTTCGGTTTCTGTGGATCCCTGACACTCTCAAGGCAAATGTTGTGAGACTGATTGTCAATACGACTCGTCCAATTCCCTTCCTCATAGCTATGTTAGTAGTGAGCCCGTCGTCGACAGGAAAATAAAACTCAGTTTTCATTTTCTCTTTTACTATGTTTGACTGGGCAGAAAAAATTTCTTTCCCGGAAGACATTATGGGGAGAAAACATTTCTCTATATGTCCGCTGTAGATAACTGTTTCCTGATTTCTCACCGTTATATATCCCACCTAACCACAGGGGAGACAGAGTATCTGATCAAAAGCATTCGGACAGCCTTACATAACACAGGAATCACCAATAGATGTAACGAGAGGCGGACGTGTAACCATAAATGAAGGCAGGGAGTATAGTAGTGTCAACAGGAAAGCAGAATGGGTCTGTCGGGAGAGCTCAGTCACTTCAAATTTGGACCAGACATCAGATGTCACCTGAGTAACCAATCCCTCAGTAACATTTAGACCCTAATAAAGCGCACTAATTTTGACGTGATGTTGAAGTGGAAACGCGAAGGAACAGCCACAGGTAAACTGACACCAGGCAGGACTCCGAGCATTGCAAAAGTGCCTGAAAACGGGGCGAGGATCCACTCGTGAGTTCAAAAGCGCTACCAGAAGTTCAGCAAGTACTGTGACTGCCAGTAGGGAATGCAAAAGAATGGGATGCAGTGGTCGAGCAGCACCTCATAACCCACACATTTGAGGTGCAATATTGTCCATTTCCAGGAGTATATATATATATATATATATATATATATATATATATATATATATATACTCCTGGAAATGGAAAAAAGAACACATTGACACCGGTGTGTCAGACCCACCATACTTGCTCCGGACACTGCGAGAGGGCTGTACAAGCAATGATCACACGCACGGCACAGCGGACACACCAGGAACCGCGGTGTTGGCCGTCGAATGGCGCTAGCTGCGCAGCATTTGTGCACCGCCGCCGTCAGTGTCAGCCAGTTTGCCGTGGCATACGGAGCTCCATCGCAGTCTTTAACACTGGTAGCATGCCGCGACAGCGTGGACGTGAACCGTATGTGCAGTTGACAGTCTTTGAGCGAGGGCGTATAGTGGGCATGCGGGAGGCCGGGTGGACGTACCGCCGAATTGCTCAACACGTGGGGCGTGAGGTCTCCACAGTACATCGATGTTGTCGCCAGTGGTCGGCGGAAGGTGCACGTGCCCGTCGACCTGGGACCGGACCGCAGCGACGCACGGATGCACGCCAAGACCGTAGGATCCTACGCAGTGCCGTAGGGGACCGCACCGCCACTTCCCAGCAAATTAGGGACACTGTTGCTCCTGGGGTATCGGCGAGGACCATTCGCAACCGTCTCCATGAAGTTGGGCTACGGTCCCGCACACCGTTAGGCCGTCTTCCGCTCACGCCCCAACATCGTGCAGCCCGCCTCCAGTGGTGTCGCGACAGGCGTGAATGGAGGGACGAATGGAGACGTGTCGTCTTCAGCGATGAGAGTCGCTTCTGCCTTGGTGTCAATGATGGTCGTATGCGTGTTTGGCGCCGTGCAGGTGCGCGCCACAATCAGGACTGCATACGACCGAGGCACACAGGGCCAACACCCGGCATCATGGTGTGGGAAGCGATCTCCTACACTGGCCGTACACCACTGGTGATCGTCGAGGGGACACTGAATAGTGCACGTTACATCCAAACCGTCGTTGAACCCATCGATCTCCGGATCTGTCCCCCATTGAGCATGTTTGGGACTGGATGAAGCGTCGTCTCAGGCGGTCTGCACGTCCAGCACGAACGCTGGTCCAACTGAGGCGCAAGGTGGAAATGGCATGGCAAGCCGTTCCACAGGACTACATCCAGCATCTCTACGATCGTCTCCATGGGAGAATAGCAGCCTGCATTGCTGCGAAAGGTGGATATACACTGTACTAGTGCCGACATTGTGCATGCTCTGTTGCCTGTGTCTATGTGCCTGTGGTTCTGTCAGTGTGATCATGTGATGTATCTGACCCCAGGAATGTGTCAATAAAGTTTCCCCTTCCTGGGACAATGAATTCATGGTGTTCTTATTTCAATTTCCAGGAGTGTATATATTCATGACATCCAGTCTTACAAATTTCCTTTTTCTGACGGACGTACGGCCAGATCGTCCGCTCTCAAATCTCTGGTATCTCTCTCCCCACATCCACCACTGCTGGCGGCTCACCTCCAACTGAACAACGCTACGTGCTGTTCACATCCAACAGCCCAACAGTATATAAGCGAATATTATGAGTCCAACCAGCCACAGACATCACACTGGCGGCGTTACCAAGATAAAAACCGAAAGAGCCTTCCTACAATATGATGGAAGATTTGGATTTGGCGGAAGGCTGGATGAAGTTACCTGCCATCATGTGTCAACAGTGAAGCACAGAGGAGATGGTGTTACAGTGTGGTCGCATTTTTGTTGGTTGTACTTCTGGTACCCATATTACGTTTAGGAAAAGGTTGAATGTGGCATCATATGGACACACTTTAAGACATGTTTTACTGTGTTCAGTAGAGATTCAGTTTGGAGACGATGATCCCGCTTAAAAGACATCATTATTCCTGAAATGGACTGGCGTGCAAAGACTTACGACCTGAACCCAATTGAACAGAGTCAGAACGTCGAGACCGCCCTAGCCACCAGCGTCCAGCGTCACTATTTTCACTGGTATCGGCTCTTGAGGATGAACGGTCTGCCATTCCTCGCCAGAAATTCAGATACCTCAACGAAAGTGGAGTTCAAGACGTCAAGAAGGCAAAACCCTGCATATTAATGTGCACTGATAAATGTCCAGATATTTTTGATTGGATAGTGTATATTTAGTAGGGATAGATATAGTGCATTTGCCTCTTCATACACTCGCTCTTCGATACATTATTATCTGTGTTTTCGCCATGAATGCTCGACATCAACACAGTAGCCACGCACAGATGGCGGGTGGCAGCACTAGCAGTTAAGCGTATACAAGGCGTGTCAGGGGGACGAGAATACAGTGCATCCGTTGTCGTTATGCGTTAGCAGGGCTATTTATTTAGGCGAACCTAAGACTACGTTTTACTGACCTGTAACAGTTCTACTAAAGAGATGGCCTTCACTGTGCTTGTTCGTCCTCTACTGGACTATTGCTGTTCTGTATGGGATCCTTACCAGACAGATCAGGTCAAATAAGGGCAGCTTTCTACTATCGGAAAACAGGCGAAATACTGTCATGGATATGATAAAATAGTTTGGTGGTCATTAAGACAAAAGGGTTCTTTGTTGCAGTGAGATCTTATAACGAAATTAAAATTACCGGTTTTCTCCTCTGAATGTGAAACCTTTTTACTATCGTCAACATGCTTAGGGAGAAATAATCATCATGATAGAATAACACAAATCTCAGCTCGTACATAAAGATGTGTGTATTATTTTCCCCCACATGCTGTTAAACAATGGAACGGTAGAGAAATATTCTGAAGGTTCTTCGAAGCATCCTTTACCACACACTTAAGCGTGAATTACAGATTAGTTACGTAGATGTAAATGTTTTCTAAATCTACAATACTACAAACGTGTATTTGCTTTCCATAGACTGTCTGCTGTGATTTTATAAGAACGAAAATATTTAGTTGTGATCTAATTTTTATGACTCAGTACTTTGACAGAGCTTTTCCTGGTGTCTCACACTTCCTTTTCCTCCGTAACGAAAGATAACATCTGTGATGAGATGCTCGTCCACTGCTGCTGAGATGAACGTTTTTTTTATTTTTCTTAAACTTGTCCAAACTTAATAATCTATTTCAATGTCTGAAAACATTTTCTCACTGATGTGCCACGATCAGTTATTTCCTGACAATCCGAGCTATCTCTTTTCTCTTTCCTTGGACCTCATAAAAGCTCCGAACTTTTCAGTGTGAGGTCAGATTTTGTACGAAACATCTGATACACAAGATTTGGCTGTATTATTGTAGCTTACTACTGACTAAGTACTCCGAGCACATATCCCAAAGTAAAATGTTGTATAATTTAGATTGTGTATAAATTAATAGGTTATGGGTTCATATGCTGGTTTGTGTAGTATTTCTGTGCTATAAACTAATGACATTTTCCAGATTATGTTATGATTTATTGATGACTTTCACTTATTGTTCCAGAGTTGCCATAACATCTCCGAAGTCGCCGTCATTAAAGGGCTCTGGACCTAGGTAATAATGAATATGTAGTTTTTGTGCGTCTTGTGAAATGAAATAGAAGAGACTTTCTTTTCAAAATAATATACATAGTTTGTGTTTAGCTTAATTCTAAGTAAGGCGTTTTAAACTTATATTCAAAAAAGTGTATTTACACAGGATGCTCACAAAACATTAGCTGGAAATATATAACCAACCATCTGTGTTACATCTTCCTATAGTTGGCGCACAAGGGAGAGTTTGAAATGGTGAGTCTCAAGACTAAAATAATACCTTTGTTGTTGCCTTTGTATTGTATCTTTAGTACACAGCACTTATGACATGCCTGAAAATTGCTTTTGTATGTACATCAAGCCTACATGGAAGTAATCAGTAACAAAGTAACTACAGTTTTTTGTATAAATGTGGACAACGCTCCTAGCTGTAATGTGATATAAGATAACATCAACTACGACGTCCTCTGTAAAATAAGTTTCAAGCATATGAGGACCAGAAATCTTGTCCAAACTACGTTGCCCACTCTCTCAATTTGATTCCGTGTAATCCCATGGAGACATTTATTTAGTAACTCAGAGTCAGACCAGTCTCTGAAAATTTACTTTATAATGCCCATGGCAATATTTGGTAGGTAATTACGTGCATATACACGCTTTGCTCGTTGGTACCTATTGTATGTCAACCAAGTGTCTGGACCGTTTAGACATAATCCATATAACTGTTCAAGGTTTGTAGGCAGAGCACATTATACGCTATGGAGTATACCATTCTACTGCCATATGCACCAAAGCGAATATTATTAGGTGTCTTGTTCTCTAGAAATCACGTATTCAGTAATATGTCATTCACAAACAATACGAGAAGGAGGAGTGATGCGAGGAAAAATAAATACTTTCACGAGCAAGATAGACAAAGCACGGAACCTGCTTAAAGAATTCATAAAGTGTTGTCAAAATTTCAAACATCATTTCCCCCAAATATTCTCTTTCGCTATATAATGAACATTTTCCTGTCAACTACTAGCAATAATGACCTGCAATTTGCCGTATTTTTGCTGCCTATCAATTGGCACATTTTATCATTTTTTAATTTTTATAGTTTTGCAAAAGTATTATCTGAAGAATAATTACCATTTCTTTGAATTCCTTTTGGGAACAGGCGTCCAACAAACTCATCATCTCTCTATACAACATTACCTTTACAGGATATGCAGCACAACAGAATACGTTCCATTTATTTACCATGGCGGGGATAGCAGTGTTTGGGTCTCCTGAAAGAGTACAGTATAATAACGTATTGTTTGTTCTTAACCATGGTCCCATTCATGTTACATTAAAGTATGCTGTGCGAGAAAAATTGAGCCTTTAAATATGTGGACATGCATTAAGCTTATCTAGTGCTAATACCTTGCCCCTACATATAAATGGGCACCAGTACATTCCCATATGCATTTTGAAAACATAGTTCGGAAATTTTTGGAAGGCCAACCTTGAATTATTAGAAAAGTTATGGTTTGAGAATTTGTTACTGAAGTTTAATTACCAATTACATATTTCTTCTTTAGACTTTCAATAGTTTTTCAGTCTACCCAATTTGATATGGGTGGATGTGTATTACTCAGAGCACGTATTGCTGAGAGAACCGTCAAGAATATTTCCGCTATAAAGAAGATGCATCCACTAGTTATATCCTTAATGACTCTCAGTCTGTTTTCTTTCCTATTTAATCTTTTACACTGAATGTAGTAGCGTTCACATAGCCATTCTGCTACAGACTGAAGGGAATTGTCATATCGGTCTGATTAAGTTTAGTGACTTCTATTTTTATTGGTGACGTTATTCTAAAACAATACTGAGTACACCATCTACTTATAATGATTAATATTCATATCTTCATGAAGGAAGCTTAATTTCTCATTAGCGACAGGTTCCCTGTAACTGGCAGCACGAACGGTCTAAAAGGGGTACGTACCCTTCCCTTCTGCCATTGCTACTGCTGGTGTTACGCTGAATTGCGGTTAATATTCGTTATAGATGCTGTTATCTACGAAACATAAAGTCCAGATCCCAGATAAATACTGTTGTAGAAGGCAACTTATTAATCAAGTAACAGAAGCATCATTAAATTTAAGAATCACACTATCAAACTAATATTTGCTAATACCCATACATAAAAAGAGGTAAAAAAAATATAACTGAAGGAGGAGTAAATAGGCTTCAAGGAAACCATCTTATATCGCAAGTTGTATTACAGAGCATCAAATCCTGTTCGTTCAAAAGTTATGTATCAGTAATCTTTCACAGGGCTCTCTATAGATGAGAAGAGTGTTTTCTCAAAGTATGATATTTGCACATATCAGTTCATGAAGTGCACGTAGTCTGTAACACGGACTCCTTCGGCAATGTACAGCATCTTTGGGAACTGCAAATGAAGTGGTAAAGAATTTGATGAGGTATGAACCGATAGTAACTCCTGTAATAATTTTTAAATATTGGTACCATATTTTTGGAGAACTGGTTTCTTGTACAGCACACAGTAAATAAAACATTAATGGAGCTTTTTCATTGCTAGTTTAATCAGAATTGGTTTTTATGAATCATAAGAACACTTCCATCAATTAATTCGGTTAAAGTCAACTACAAAGGTAAAAACTGAAATCCTTTAACGTTCCCAAGTGCGCTAATCTTACACCAATAGAAAACACCACTCTAAAACAGGGGAGGCGGCCCTGGTTGTCCAGTTGGTTCAGGCTCACCAGTTGGTTGTGGCCCTCCAGTTGGTTGGGGCTCTCCAGTTGGTTCTGGACCTCCAGTAGGTGGGCCTGGTGGTCCAGTTGGTTCAGGACCTCCAGTAGGTTGACCTGTTGGATCAGGACCTCCGGTTGGTGGGCCTGGTGGACCAGTTGGTTGTGGCCCATCAGTTGGTCCAGGAGGGCCAGGTGGAGTCTCTTGGCTGTGGCATGCTGATACCTGTATTTGAATGTCATATTGTGAACTACGTCATATATGTAGATGGAAATTAAGTGGTATTCCATCTGAATGGAGATTAAGATTCCGCTAATGTAGTTTTGAAACAAAGACAATAAATCGCAGAAATTATGATGTGTGACTATTCGGACTGTAACTTCAGAAGCGTATTTTTACACTGACACACATTAGAAGCCAGTCTCATTATTTTATTGCAAAATCTGAATGAATGAATGTGTTCAACCGTTATTGATGATTACTTCAAGTAAGCATAACGAAATGCATGCACTGATGCCAATTGTAGTTAGTACCAAGCCGTTACTTGTGTTTCGCCAGAAACACATCACTGAGTTTGAACAAGGTCGTGTAAAAGGGTTTCGAGAACCTGGATGTTGCTTACGTGACATTGCAGAAAGACTTGGCAGGAATGTGGCCACTGCAAATGATTGCTGGCAGCGATGATCGCTAGAATATCCAGTAGCAATAAATTGGGATCCGAAGAGCCATGTGGTACTACCGAGGAGGAAGAGCATCGTGCACGGTGTCTGGCTCAGGCACATCGTACTGCATCTGCAGCAGCAATCTGAGCAGCAGTTGGCACCACAATAATAGAACGAACTGTTATAAATTGGTTAATTCAAGGACGGGTCTGTGGCACACGGCCTGTGGCGTCCACTTGACTGACCCAAAACAACCGCCATTTGCGACGTCAGTGTTCTCAAGCGAGAGCCTGCAAGGGGGCAGGGCAAAAGTCTGTTGTGGTCTCTGATGAAAGCTGATTTCGCCTCAGTGCCAGTGATGGCTGTGTGTTGGTTAGCTGGAGGCAATGCGAGGGCCTGCAGCCTATCAATTGGCGTGCTAGACACACTGGAGCTACAACTGGAAATATGGTCTGGTGTGGACTGCCACTCTGCATGGCAGCACCAGCAGTCTCGTGGTCATCCCTCGCCCTCTGACTGGAAGTATGCACATCAGTTTGGTGATTCGACCTGCAGTGCTGCCATTGATGAACAGCGTTTACCAAAAGGGCAATGCTCGTCCACATACTGCTGTTGTAAGCCAACATGCTCTACAGTGTCCACATGTGCCTTGGCCTTCTCGATCGCAAGATCTGTCTCTGGTCGAGAACGTATGGGACGTCATCGGCTGACAACTCCATGGTAGTCCACAAACAGCATTAACCGTCCACGTATTCACCGACCAAGTGCAACAGGCGTGAAGCGCCATCCCAAAAACTGACATCCGCACATGTGCAACACAATGCATTCGCCTTTGCGTGCTTGCATTCAACAGTCTGACGGTTACGCCGGTTATTAATGTACCAACATTTCATATTTGCGATACCTTATCTCGCACTTACACTGACCTGTCGTCTTGCAATGTAAATGATTTAAATATGATACGTAGTTAAATCCGTTCCCGAAATTTCTTTACTCTATATTAATTATTTTTTGTTGTTGCGGTTTTCCCGTAACGTCCACTTCCGACCATACGGTGTAATCACTGTTGCCTCAGAAATCGCAATGGAGCAAAATCTCTAAGTGTTTCAGGCATTCTTCAGAATTTCTTGAAGAGAAGCAAAGTCTGTACAAGGTTTGTCCCATTCGGGTTGTCTCTTGAACGAAAGCAACTATGCCCGGGCACATGCCGTGACTAGCTTGAAATCAAACACGTGGACAATTCTTTTCTAGAACAAGTCATCACGGGTGATCAGATTTGGTGTTATGAAATCGAAGCTATCGCAAAATGATAAAATGCAGAAGTTCATATGAAGTTTTAGCGATTTGACGACATAACTGACATTCAAATCAATGGGACACACCAGTTGAACAACGTGTCAAAGACAGATTTCACTGACAGTTACTCATGGGTGTATGAATGTTCTGTGCCTTCTAATCAGGTGGGACAGGGGAGGAGATGTAGAACACCTAGAGCGTTGAAATCAACATCTTAATTTTCCTGTACTTTGTATTAATTTATTGTCGAATCTTTTTGGATTGATGTCGTGCGATTTAGGAAATCCCCTTTAATCGCGTGTGAATGGTCAGACAGTGATTGCAACTGTCACCCTCTCAAACTTTTGTTTAATAAGAAGAAAGATGCTGATTATTTAGTGAAATAATGGATGTATAGCTTATAACGAGTCACACGTAGTTGAGAAATTTTTACCAATCTCGTACACTCTCTTCACTTATGCGTGTAGAACTAATTTGAAGTCGCTTACAGATCCGAAAATGTTGGAAACAATTTTCCACCCTTACATTCGAGAATACCATGTTGTAGGTACATTTTGAAGCGTACAGTGTTTGCAAGTTAATATAGAAATAAGTACCAGTAAAGATACGTTGAGCACAAATTTCGATAAAGTCTCAGTCCTTACTACTCACCACAAGACACAGGAGAAGAGCTGCCACTGCCGCCCTCATGGTGATGGAAGTGTTGTTGTGAACACGGGCTGCAGAGCTTTTATAAGGCTCGCCACTGCGTGATGTGGAGTACTCGTGATTCCGTGACTCTTCAACAAAGGGACGAGCAGAGACTGCAGTCTAAATGTGGCAGTGGAGTATCTGGTTATATCACAAGGTCACAGAGCACAGCTGCGACGAACTGAATATCTTACTGTCGCTCAGTTTTTCATCGACACCCGCTTGTTCCTAGATGTCTGCCTCAAACAAATAAAGAACCAACAAGGCATGACGAGAGTACTTGTACATGAAACTTTTTGTGCCCTGACAGAACAAGAGATAAGTCGTCCTTACCGAGTGAGGTGCCGTAGTGGCCTGGCGTTCGGGAGGAATTTCCCTAAATCCCCTCAGGGAAATGCCGGGATGGTTCCTTTCAAAGGGCACGGCCGACTTCTTTCCCCATCCTTCCCTAATCCGACGGGAGCGATGACCTTGCAGTTTGGTCCCCTTAACAAAAACCAACCAACCAACCTAGTCCTCTTTCGCCGCACACTCCTTCATCGACCTGCTGATTCTCAAAGCTCAACCTAACTCCAGTGTGTAAATTGGGAGATTATCTGTCACATCGACGGGATGACGTATAACATTATCTTACATATGTGACTTCATGAAGTATGTGTATGGTCCGCTACCGCCGTATCACCCGTTTAAATGACTAATATACCTGAAGCTGCCATGTAGAAGCTTATATTTGAAGTAAATCATCAATGCAATTTGTAGGATAGACATCCTGAAACGCATAAAGCAACCACGGTTCTGCAGGTGTTCAGGACTGCGACGACTGTGGTTAAAAACCCTGGCCCACCGTATAGAGTTTCGTCGTCTGTGGTTGCGGTAAAGATAAATGCTGATGTAGTTCCTGTGGTAAAACACGCCACAGTTACTGCCCAGGTTTTTTTCCATTTCAAGCTTGTGGTCTGTCCCTAACACGTTGTCCTGAAGTTAACTCCCTATCATTCTTTCCATCCTCAGCCGCAGATCAGAGGTTCCTTTGCATATTTTTATGCTGAACCAGCATTAAACTATCGCGAATCCTCGATATATAATTACTAATCTGTATTTCGCAACTACTCCTGGAAATTTGTCTCCTGGTGCACAGAAAATGGCATAGCCAAGCTCTTTTAACGTATTAGAGTATGAGGAATGTTCTTCTTTTCCTTTCGTTTCGGCCTTTGTGGCACCACATGTAGCCACGTCATGAATTCCGCTTTCTACTCCTGCCCATATATCCTCTTCATCCTTCTCTTCCGCCCTTCTTTCGTGATCGTCAATATCATTTTGTCCGCTCCACTGGTGACCCTGTGTCGTATTCCTGGCCTTCTCTGTCATCGACCTCTGGTGCGTTGAAAAATATATGTGTGCACTTGCCTCCTTAGTTTCCAAACTTCATCCGCAATTTCGACCAATACTTAACAACCCAACTCCTACTTACCTCACGGCTCGTCATACCATTCTTCCCCTACACTCTTTTTTTTCATACCATCCACATTCATCCTTATCACATATCCTGGAGGAGGAGGAGATTAGTGTTTAACGTCCCGTCGACAACTAGGTCATTAGAGACGGAGAGCAAGTTCGGGTGAGGGAAGCATGGGGAAGGATATCGGCCGTGCCATTTCAAAGGAACCATCCCGGCATTTGCCTGAAGCGATTTAGGGAAATCACGGAAAACCGAAATCAGGATGGCCGGAGACGGGATTGAACCGTCGTCCTCCCGAATGCGAGTCCAGTGTGCTAACCACTGCGATCACATATCCTGCAAATCTTACAGTTTTCAGTTTGGTTTTCCTGATACAAGTTGCAGGCACTGCGCCTCCAATGTGATAGAACAGAATTATCCGATCTATAGGAGGCGTCATATATGGTGGGCTGCGAACGTCCGTTGTCTTGGCGCTACTGCACTCTCCGTGTGGTATGTCACCGCCAACGGTAAACAATCGTTCTTGTCTCCACAAAGTTCATCTCACCGACTCTCCGTTTTGCAGGGCGGAGATCTCCAGCAGTAGATGTCTGGCATCTGGTCCAGCGAATTCTGGCATTCTTCACACGTGCCACTCTTGACAGACTTACACCACAAATGATACCTATGTTCCAAGATTATGTGTATTACCGGCAGGCGAACAGTCACTGTGTGAATTGGTTCACACAGTGAGTTCACTCGAAGAAAGAAAAATTCTGCTCTGCTACATACATAAACAAACCACTAAAACGCAACCTGATCATTAGAATAAAAAACCTCTCTTACAATCATATGATATCCTCTCACTCCTTTCCTTTCCACCTTTGTTATGTTTAGGTACAGCTATTGGGATAGGCGTAGTTAGGGGTACATGTCTGAAGTGGCGTTATTGTTACTTTTTCTTTTAGGGTCAAAGTGGTGGTGGCAAATAGATCCTTCTTCTCTTGTAGTTTCCTTTATAATCAGGAAAAAAAGGATGCCTCGCTGCCATCTGTAATAAAAGACTCTGTGGGAAGAAAAAAGTATAGAGTTTTTGACTAGCAATGAAAAAGTCTTGGATTCCAGATGCCAAACTCTCCACTACTTAAAATTTTGAATAAAAATCATCAGCAATGGCAGCCGAATAAATCTGGCATAAGAAGTTACCCTTGTTCTGCCAACTGCATTGTTAAAGAGGATGGAGGTGCGGACGGAGATCCAGGGCACTCTCCCGCCCCATGGTGTAGGAGACTGCTTCTAAAAGACGGAAGAATCAGCAGTGATCACCGGTATGAGGATGCAGAATCCAATGGAAACCACTGCGCTACGGACATGTAATGTGTATCCGTAGTACGTGAGACCAGTACTGAACAAGTGTCATGATGATCTCTCTGCAAGTAAAAGATTTCGGACAGTCCCCCATCCAGATCTGCGGAAGAGGACTGCCGAGGGAAGATGACCGTGAGAAAATATTGAATGACCAATGAAAGATTGACGTCGGGGTGTGGAATGTCAGAAGTCTCAACATGTTAGTTAAGCTAGAAAGTCTAGAAGAGATAGGAAAATTGTAATTTTGAACTGGTAATTCAGTACGTAATGGGACACGAAAATTTAATGGTCATTGAGGATTGGAATGCGGTTGAAGAGGAAGGAGCTGAAGAAAACTCTACGGGAGAATATGGGATTGGTAGTTTTGCAATAAATTTCGGCTAGCAACAGCAAATAAGTACTTTCTTTACGAACCACAAGAGGACGATTTGCACTTGGATAAACCGTGAGATATAGGAAGACTCCAGTTAGAGCAAGATCAGGCGAAGATTTCGAAAGCAAATATTGGACTGTAAGGTGTACCAAGGAGCAGATACAGATCCACATCACAATTTAGTAATAATAAAGAGTTGCCTGACATTTAAGAGTCTAGCGATGATGAATCAGTGCAATTCAGTTGTAGAGGAAAGGACAGTTATAGAAGGAATTCACAGAAGCTGGAAAGAGAAAGATAGGTACAAGGAAGGTCTCTGCGAGGAAGCCATGGTTAACACAAGAAGTAGTTCAGTTGGTCGACGAAAGAGGGAAGTACAAAAATATTCACGGAAATTCGGGGATACTGAAATACAAGTCACTTAGGGTGAAATAAATAGGAAGTGCATGGAAGCTGAGGATAAATGTGAAGAAATCGAAAAATAAACGATTGTTGGAAGAACTGACTCAGCAAAGAAAGAAGCCGAAGCGATCTTGAGGGAAATTAAAAGCAAAGACGGTAACATTAAGAATGCAGTCGGAATATCACTCTTAAGCAAGAGCCTACAAGTGGGACAACTATCGCACAAGCAGGTAGACAGCTCATGCATCCAAGCTGCTGACCGGACTAATAAAATAATAAATACGTAAAATAATGGAAAAAATGAGGATCTGTTAGATGATGATCTGTTTGTCTTTAGCGTCCGACGATGTAAAATGCAAAAACATGTTCGTAATTCTGAGAAAAATGCGGGTGAGCTATAGGGAAAGACGAGTACTATAGAGTATGTACAATAACTATGAGAGAACAATAAGACTGGAAGAACAAGAAAGAAGCGCACAATTTACATAGAGTGTAAGACAAGGATGTAACCTTTCGCCCCTATTCTTCGATCTGTACGATGAAGAACCAATGACGGGGAATTAAAGCTTTAAGAGCGTGATTGAAATTCTAGGTAAAAGGATATGAATGATAAGATTCGCTAACGACATTACAGTCTTAAGTGAAAGTGAAAAAGAACTACAGGTAGTGTTAAATGGAATGAACAGTCTAACTTAATACGCAGATGATAAGCATTTCAGCACACACTCACAAAGTAGGTGGGAGTAACAACGCATACATTCTACATATATGGACCAGATACCGTATTTGAAGATTGATTTGTCATATGAAGATGATGTCATACGTCTCGTAAGAAGGGGAAAAGTCTACCAGCATGTTTTGGAATTCGATAGTGGTGGTATCATGGCATTTCAAAACTGCAGTTTATCGACGACTGACGTACAGATATGGAATCTATGGGTTCAAGAGAGAGAGGCTGAACGCATTACGTGGGATCAACGGCTTCATCTTCTCATAACTAGCTCTGGAGAGTTCACGCACATCGCTTGGTCGACTGTGAAAGATAGTGCAGCTACGTCTCAGTCGGTAAATGGGCTCGTAAACAGCAAGGCAAGTGTCTAGACTGAGAGCAGGACGACCATTGTTGAGGCTTCCCATGAGGTGGCAGCAGCGAGAGGTGCGCCGACAGTGGGCACTCAACATCATTACCGGACAGAGGGGTGACTCCACGTCGTCCTTATGGCGAATTTCAGTTGTGACGAAAGCATAAAAAAATGGCTCTAAGCACTATGCGACTTAACTTCTGAGGTCATCAGTCACCTAGAACTTAGAACTAATTAAACCTAACTAACCTAAGGACATCACACACATCCATGCCCGAGGCAGGATTCTAACCGGCGACCGTAGCGGTCGCTCGGCTCCAGACTGTAGCGCCTAGAACCGCACGGCCACTCCGACCGGCGAAAACATCAAGTTAGACATATCTGTATACTGAGACACCAAGGAGAACGAATGTTGTCAGATTGCATTCGAAATCGTCATACAGTGCCAAACACATGGCGTAATTGTATGGAGAATCTTTGGGCAGAGAACAGGATAACTTGTGGTTTACGTGGCTTGTAATTTAGACAGCAAGCATGACATTACTAACGTGTTAAGGCTAGTGCCATTTCTCTGCCTCTGAGGGGTCCATGACGCATTTTTTTAACAACACAAGACAACACTGAATGTTGCTGTCATGGTGTTCGACTGCTTCTCTGACCAGCGCATTTCCCAGATGTCTCACCCACTGGAAACATGTGGTCACGGGTTGCTGAGACGGCCAGTAACTACAATTGATAAACTCTGACATATATACTGACGCAAAGAAATCGTAATACCAAGAATGAGTTTTGCGACATGCATGCTTCTGCATCTGACAAATGCTGTCCATTCAGATTTCACGCCAGTTCCATACTAGTGGGTCCAGTAGCTCCACTACAACTATGCAAATCAGGTTTGCTTCAATTGCAAGAGGTAGTAGTCGTGAGCTTTCGTTATGTTTGAGATTGGACGTGGTGCGTTGATGTTCGTCAAGAATGTCTGTAAGGCAACAAAGACGCCAATATTAACACCTTACAGAGTATAAACGAGATCGTGAAACAGGGCTACAAGAAGATGAATGATTCTTCTGCGATACTACAGTAAGACTTGGCAGGAAAGTAGCTACTGTACATGATTGCTGGCAGCGGTGGTCACGACACTATCCAGTCGCAAGATGACCGAGTTACGCTCGCTAGGTTGGCACTACCGAGACGGAAGACCATCGTGTTTGGCGTATGTCTCTGGCGCTTCGTACTACATCTGCAGCAGAAATCTGAGTAACAGTTGGCACCACTGTGACACCACGAACTGCTATAAAGCGATTACTTCAAGGACAGCTCCGAGCCAAGCGTCCTGTACAATGCATTCCATATACCTCAGACTAGCGCCATGTGCGATTTATGACGTGTCAAGCGAGAACTCGTTGGCGAGCAGGGTGAAGTGCGAGTGATGGCCATGTGTTGGCTAGTAGGCGGACAGCTGAGGGCCTGCAAGCTGCCTATCTGTGCATAACATGCACTAGACCTACACCTGGAGTTATGGTCTGGGGTGGAGTGTCGTTTCATATGACACCATGAGCATTGTCGTGGTTATCCCACACATCCTCACTGCAAATTCGTAGGTCTGAGAAGTGATTCGAGCTGTTATGCTGCTATTCATGAACAGCATTCCTGCGGATGTTTTCCAACCGGATAACGCTTATCATATATTGCAGTTTTAACCCAATATCGTCTCCTCCATGGACATATTGCGTTAGCCTGCTGGATCGTCAGATCTGTCTCCAATCGATCGCATATGGGACATCATCGAACGACAATAGCATTAACTGTCCCTGTATTGACCGACCAAGTGCAACAGACGTGGAACTTCATTCCAGAAACTGACGTCCGGCTTCTGTACAACACAAAGCGTGGACGATTCTATGCTTGCATTCAATATGCTGGCAGTTACACCTGTTATTAATGTACCAGTATTTCCCTTTTGCAATGGATTATCTCACGCTTACATTACCCACTGATATTTCAATGTTAACCACTTAAGTATGTTACTCAGACAAATGCATTCCCGAAAATTCAATACCCTGCGTTAATTATTTTTCACTGTTGTGATTTTTTTTCTGTCCTTGTAGCTGAAGCAGCGTAGAATGACGAATCCTTGTCTGTCATTCAAGTTCTGTTCGATTCGATGCCTAGCTGGAATGAGCAATTGTTACTACCAGAGGTTGCACTCAATCCACAAAATTTTTCGCTCTGTACTTCTCTAAATGATCTACAATTTGAATTTCCCATTTGTGTGTGTGTTTTCCTACTAAACTGTATCTATATAAGTAAAATTTCGTAATATGCTCTGTTCCTGCTCTTGCAGTTTTAATGGCCAGAGTGTATTGTACACGGTGACTCAAAGATAAGTTTGCATTCGAAAATGCACAAACTCACGGAATAATGTAGGTAACGAATTAAAACTTGGCAAAAATACCTGAAATGACATGGGGTTTCATTGAAAGCAACAACGACTGAAAACTCCGGACAACAGAGGACACTGGGCAGAAAAAAGCTGGTGACGCAGCATAGTCGTGAGAGGTGAAAGGTAAGCCGATATGCTACAGAATCGCATCATCCCTAGCCTGGCTGATAAACATCTGCTGAACGATAGCACTTTTTTGCAGAATGGCGCTCCTCCCTTTATTGCTCCACTTGTGAAAGATCTCTTGCGCACATCGTTTAGTGGGAATGGCGCGCTGAGTCGCCACTTCCGTTGTGCTTGGCCTCCCAGATCCACATATCTCAGTCCGTATGATTATTGGTTGTGGGGTTACATGAAGTCACAAATCAACCGTCTTATTAGGGATGCTGAAGTACAATATTTGATGGCAATTTTCCACCACATGTTCTGATGTGGTGTATCCTGCTATACACAACGTTGTCCCTCTTGTACGAGTATTAGCGATCAATGAAGGCCGACACGTTGGGAATTTGTTATCAAGAACATTACCTTTCGCTGAAAGTCAGTTGTTGGCAGATTCTTTGTTTCTAATTTCAATCATGAATGTCCATTTTTACCTCTCTGCCTTTATTATTCCGTGAAGTATTGAACTGTCAAACGATAACGGAATTTTGCACGATCGTCCGATTCCTCTTGCTTCGATGTTGGAACACATACTTGCATGCCTCAGCTCACAAGAAGGATTGGCAGACGAGATGAGCAGGTTTCTAAAAGGTTTTGTGCACAAAAATGACCATTGGATTCCCTGCAGCCACCTATAGCTCCACTGGATTGCGACAGGTTACGCCATTACCCTTGCATGGCATATGATCATAGCTGACGATCAGCCATAGGCGTCACAAACAATGTCAAAGATTCTTCAAAATGTTTTTTGGCATAACCAAGAAGCACTGTTTGTCTATTTCAACGAATAATACTACAAAATTGACAAGCTGAAAGTCAGTGTCTGAAGGCTGTAGCTAAGAAACAAACAAGTTGGTAACATAAAATGAAAATGCTGGGTCTCATTGCGACTGTCTTGAAGCAATGTTCAACTAACAGTTCAGTTCATCCATCAGTTCATGGAGTTAAAGTTCCACAAAAGATCGAAGTTCTTCCGACTAGACATGGAACAGTCAATAGCCAATGTACTAGAAGAATAATTCAAGCAAAGTTTTACGACATCCACAACCAAAATACAAATCTGTGAGTGGCGTTATGGCGTTCTCCGAAACAGTGGTGGACATGGCGGTGTCGTCGTGGGCTGGATATTCTAACTGTCATCATATGGTCGTGAACTGGTCTAAGTACTATCTGAAAGCGAGGATATCTTAGATCTATCTATTTTCATTCACGTGTATTGTGGAAAGAACTAGGTCTTCGCGACCCAGGACCTCTTGTGGCGCTGCCAATACCGCCTAGTAGCAAACTATGAAAACTGCCCTTCGGCGAGAAGTGGTTGCGTCGCAATTTGGCAGCCCCCGACACTGGTAAGTATGATGTTTTGTCGACCTTCGATACCAGTGACACATGTGTGTGGTATGATGTGTAGCCCCCTTGGATGGTTAATTCCGGACTGGGTGGGCAATTTGTTCAAAATGTTCAAATGTGTCTGAAATCTTACCTGCTAAGGTCATCAGTCCCTAAGCTTACACACTACTTAACCTAAATTATCCTAAGGACAAACACACACACCCATGCCCTAGGGAGGACTCGAACCTCCCACGGGACCAGCCGCACAGTCCATGACTGCAACGCCTGAGACCGATCGGCTAATCCCGCGCGGAGATGGGCAACTCTCGAGGTTCTGTACATGCAGGTTTTTTTGTTTTCTTTCGAGTCATCAGCCTTCTGATTGGTTTGATGCAACCCACCACGAACTCATCTCCGGTGTCAACCTTTTTCTCTCACAATAGCACTTGCAACCTACGTCCTCAATCATTTTCTGGATGTATTCCAATCTCCGTCTTCATCTACAGTGTTTGCCCTCTACAGCTCGCTCTAGTAGCATGCAAGTCATTCCCTGATATCTTAACAGATGTGCTATTATCCTGTCCTTTCTCCTTGATAATGTTTTCCCCATATTCCTTCTCTGATTTTGCGCATAACCTCCTCATTCCTTATCTTATCAGTCCACCTAATTTTCAACATTAGTCTGTAGCACCACATCCCAAATGCTTCGATTCTTTGCTGTTCCGGTTTTCCCACAGTCCATGTTTCACTAGCTTGTTCCAAACGTACATTCTTAGAAATTTGTTTCTCAAATTTAGGCAAATGTTTGATATTAGTGGACTTATTTTGGTCGGGGATGCCCTTTCTCCGTCCGTCACTGTTTATTTTGCTGCCTAGCTACTAGAATTCTTTAACTTCAGCTACTTCGTGGTAAGTACATGCTGGTCTAATTTTCTACTTTTCATTGCTTTCGTCTTTCTCCGATTTACTCTCAATCCTCATTCTGTACTCGTCAGACAGTTCGTTTCATTTAACTAATTATTTAATTCTTCCTTATTTTCACTCGGGATACCAATGTCATCAGCGAATCATACCATTGGTAACCCCCCACTCTGGATTTTAATCCCACTCCTGAAACTTTCCTTTATTTCCATCATTCCTTCTGTGATGTTCAGATTGGACAGTAGGGGCGAACGATTGAGTACTTCTGTATACTTGTTCAAATTCTACTTAGTACTGTTCTTAAATTGTTCGATATAGCCAGGTTCGTAGACCTTGTTCCAGTTCTTCAGTGCTTCAGCATGTTTCTCAAAAAGAAATCGTTTTGCGCCAACAGTATGCCCTGAAGACTACGTCTTATAACCATTTTATTCCGAGAACTCTTTCTTGGTCGTCCACTTATATTATACCCTCTTGGCCCTTGTACACATTGTACATTACCCGTCAGTACTTCCAACAATAATTTCTTTTTCGATTTCTTTACATTTCTCCTCCTGTCATTTCGTCTTAGCTTCCCTGCACGGTCTATTCATTTCATTCCTCAGGGAATTGTATTTCTGTGTTCCTGAATTTCCCTGAATATTTTTGTACTTCCTTCTTTCATCGCTCAACCGAAGTCATTCTTCTGTTACCCACGATTTCTTCGCAGTCACCTTCATTCTACCTACGTTCTTCTTTCCAACTTTTATGATTTCCGTTTTTAGAGATGTCCATTCCTCTTCAAGTGTACTGCCTACAAAGCTGTTTTTTATTGCTGTAGATATAGCCTTAGAAAACTTCAAGCGCATCTCGTAAGCCCTTACTTTCCGTATCCCACTTCTTTGCGTATTGGTTCCTACTGACTAACCTCTTAAACTCCAGGCTACTCTTCATCACTTCTAAATTTTGGTCTGAGTTTATGTCTGCTCCTGGTACGCCTTACAGTCCAACATCTGATATCATGATCTCTGTCTAATCATGATATAAACTGAAATCTTTCTGTTTCACCTGGCCGTTTCAAAGTAAACTTCCTCCTCTTGTGATTCTTGAACAGAGTGTTCGCTATTACCAGTTGAAACGTATTACAGAACTCAATAAGCCTTTCTCCTCTCTCGTTCCTTGACTCAAGCCCATATTCTCCTGTGCCCCTTGCCCTACAACTGCATTCCAGTCCCCCATGACTGTTCGATTTTCATCTCCCTTTACTTAGTGCATTCCCCTTTTAATATGCTCAATAGTTTCTCTACTCTTCATCTTCAGCTTGCGACTTCGGTATGTATACCTAATCTATCAACGCTGGCATAGGTTTGCCGCCGATTCTGATAATAACAACCTTATTACTGAACAGTGCACCGTAACACTCTCTCTGCCCTAGCTTCTTATTCATAACGAATCCTATTCCTGTTATACCAATTCCTGCAGCAGTTGATCTTAGCCTATACTCATCTGACCAGAAATCCTAGTCTTCTTTCCATTTCACTTCGCTGACCCCAATTATATTTACGTATATGGAGCCTTTGGATTCCACTTTTCAGATTTTTTTTTTTTTAGCTTCCCTGCGCCATTCAAGCTTCTGACATTACACAGTTCGACTCGTGGTACATTATCGTTTCGTTTATTACTCAATGTTTTCTCCGTGGTCACCTCCTCCTTGGCACACCTCTCCTGCGGATCAGAATTCCGGACTATTCCGGAATCTTTTTTCAGTGGAGAGATCATCGTGACACTTTTTTTCCATTACACCCCACATATCTTGTAGATACACATTACGTGTATTTAATGCAGTGATTTCCGCTTCCTTCTGCATCCCTGTGCTGTTGATCATTGCTGATTCTTCCGCCTTTATGGGCAGTTTCCCATTCCAAAGTCAAGAGCATTCCCTGCACCTCTGTCGACTCCTCCGCCCTCGTTGAAAAGGTCTTCAGCAGAATGAGGGTGACTTCTTATGCTGGAAGTCTTCGGGCGCCAATGCTGATTATTAATTAAAATTCAAGAGGTGCTGGTTTCGATCCCGAAACCTATGACATTTTGATCGAGGTCGCTACGCCGAGACCACGGGTGCAGGTAGACTTACCAGCCACTAAACGACACAACTTATTTAAAATATTTCAGAAACTGGATACAGAAGTTTGTTCAGAAATTAAGTAGGTAAAAATACAGGATACCACATTGCAGATGACAGATACGTAGTCTTCAGGGCATGCTGTTGGCGCAAAACGATTTCTTTTTGAGAAACATGCTGAAGCACTGAAGAACTGGAACAAGGTCTACGAACCTGGCTATATCGAACAATTTAAGAACAGTACTAAGTAGAATTTGAACAAGTATACAGAAGTACTCAATCGTTGTCAAAAGGGCACATGCAGTTTGTTACAGAATTGAATGAACAGACCAAGAGGTACGACACAGTTAAAATGACTAGAAGTATAATTATAAAGAAAGATTAAGTTCTTCGACAAGAGACACGGTGCTTTGTAAGAGTTCGTCATATGAGTTGCAAACAGCACACTTAGAAATCTTCGTAACTGTGGTCAACAGTATCTCCGAATACTACTATCTGATGACTTTACTTATCGAAGCTAATATCACTAGTGTAACGTAGATAAGTAAGAGCTAAGATACAGATGAGTGAAGAATTTGTAATGTATGAGGATATTGAGCTAGACGTTACATTAGGGTTGAAGGAAGTGGCACATCTACAGAGGTTGTCACTACAGCGCTCAGACTGCAGTAACCAATCTCGCAGCTCGATGAAACCAGCAAATCAATGAGTTAAGCGAGACGAAATCTTCAAAGGTCCCTCAGAATTGGGTACTGTCCGGTGGTGCACGGCATACATCGAAGCAACGAGCCACAGGAATGAAGCTCAAACACACATTAATATAATATTTCTCATAATCATACACATATGGACGCATATAATCTTTGATGACAATTTTTGTTTGTTGTAAAGCGTATTTTAGCCATACTGTAACTATACTTTCGTGCATAAAACCATCAGTCTAATGTCGGATGTAATCCTGCAATGTAGGTTCTACACCACATCCAACTTATATGGCATATCATCGTGGAATGTAACCAGTAACAAGGATTAAAGCATGTAATTTGCAAAAACAGTTCGTATGTTACAGTTGGGAAGAAATTAATATGAAGAGATTATTATCATCACCATAAACCATTTCATCTCGATTCACGGTAATGGTTTCCTTTAGATTTCTTCATGCATTATGATTTTCAGCTATTTCCATCCGTATTGGTTATGCATGTTTTCAAAGGTTGCTGGCTTCATATGCAGCCCGATTCTGACTGTGAAGTGGCACTTCCAACAACGCGAAACTCCGTACTGTCTCCACAGCGTACTCTTTTTTTTATACAGACTGCAGCGTGATCTACCCAATTAACATCCATACCACCTGATGTAACATAAGTACGTTATTGCTTTCCAAGTAGGTGCTACTTATGAAATCATCTTTAGATGTACCAAATTAGGTCAGGTAGATACTATTGGCATTGATCCTTTCAGGCAAATTGTTTGTTACAGTTGTTTAATGAAATTAAGCCTCTCTTTCAAGTTTGGCATTCGTGTTACATATAAGAGCCAAGCAACTGCTTTTTGAAAAGACGCTCATCATTGTCTCCACCTCTGCATAGAGCCATACCTTTAAGTGCGGCCGGCCGGTGTGGCCGAGCGAATCTAGGCGCTACAGTCTGAAACCGCGCGACCGCTGCGGTCGCAGGTTCGATTCCTTCCTCGGGCATGGATGTGTGTGCTGTCCTTAGGTTAGTTAGGTTCAAGTAGTTCTAAGTTCTAGGGGACTGATGACCACAGAAGTTAAGTCCCATAGTGCTCAGGAGCCATTTTAACCATTTGAACCTTTAAGTGTGATAGATATTCTTCCATACGTGCGTGACAGTTTACAAAGGTAGTCTTACATTCCTTCATATCAGATCTTCATTTTAAAATTTTTTTGGGGACCAGTTGAAAATTTTGAGAAGCTAGTAGTAATAGCATTTTTCTACAGAAAACTCACGCCACGAGTGTCGCGAATCACTGTTTTTAGAATACATTATCGAACATGGTATGTCAGCTATGCTTCTGCTCTCGGTCAAATTTCCTATGTAGCAACTAGCTCGTTTCCAACCTTCGAATTTCTTATACTAGGCTTTCTTACTTTGTATATACAATGAATCGAGAACTTTCCATATCACGTACCTGCTTTTTGTGTTAGTAATCCATTTTCTGTCCCACAATTCCGTGGCTTCCCAGTACTTTGATTCCCGGTAACTGTTTTCCATAATATGGTGAACCATCTCCAACCTACAACCAGATGGGTAACATAAAGCATAACAAATAGTTGTCACCACTATTGTCTGTTGATGTGCGAGTCGTACTTCATCCCCCTCCTACCAACTATACCTGGGGCATACATCCGTATTCGCCAGTACACCTTCGCGCCCTTCATCTACGTGTGCCCCTCCACCATGATGGCAACAAAGGATTTTAGAAAATGCAATGTGAAACGTCCCCTTAGAAAAATTAATGAATTACTGTGCTGATAAACCTCTTACATTATTTGATTTTCAAACAGCTGAGCGAAACTGAAGTACTCAGACATTTCTCTCTTGACTTATTCTGATCATCACTCAGCTGACACACAATATTTTTAGCGCAACGCAATCTGACTTCAAAAATCGCTACAAAAGAATGGCCCTGACTAACAATAACCTATACCTTTCACGAATCACTTACCTCACAAAAATCTTAGTTACTCGAACTACTGCTATACAGCGAGCGCCACTACTGCCAGCTAAATAAAAAGATTCTAACTACTGAAGGCACTAAATACTGACAGGCATAGTTAGCAAATGAAAGATTTTGATAGAGAACAAACAATTTATTTACCTTAATAATGTTCCAAAGTCATCATATATGTATCAGTTCATGATATCCAATATTACAAATTTACTCTTTCTGATGGACACACGTCCAGATCGTCCGCTCTCAAAATTCTGCCATCTCACTCCCCACATCCACCATTGCTGGCGGCTCACCTCCAACTGCGCAATGCTACGCGCAGTTCACATTCAACCGCCCAACAGTACAATGTCGAATATTCCAACAATGCCAACGAGCCATAGACTTCACACAGCACAGCCAGTGATTTTCATACAGACCGCTAGGTGACGTTACCAACATAAAAACCTAAACAGCCTACTTACATCTAACAGCCTACTTACAAATGTAATCAGAGTAAGTAATAAGAAATTTTACTTCATGAGACGCAATAAATCAGAAACTTCGATTCATAAAGCCTGAATCTTGGCACGATACTGACCAGAATGGTATCAGGGAATATAGTGCCTCTTTGGGCAACGTTTACACGTGATGAGAAACTAGACATTGCCACAACATTTACACCACCATGAAAATATTTAGAGGTGCGCTTCCGCCAGAGAATGCATGTTGAGTAACGACAGGTAGCTGATGAGTCGTACAATGAAAAACAAAAATTTCTGATAATGAGCACATTACAGCTACACTCTCATACCTCTACTTTTCAACGTTTCATCAATGAGATTGTTCTGATCACCCTAATTTTTTAAACGACAGAGTAACATACTCTAAGAAAAAGAATAACCTACCCAAAGGAATTATTTGAATGGGACGGAAATCGATAGATGTGATTCACATGTACAGACAAACAAATGATGAAAATATCAGAAAAATTGGATGACTTAGTCAAGTCAACGAACTTCACAAACTCAGCAAATCAATAACACGTTGGTCCATCTCTGAGCCCATAGGTAAGTTATGCAAGCACCGACAGACTGTGTTGTTGGATGTCTTCCTGAGAGATATCGTGCCATATTCTGTCCAAATGGGGCCTTGGATCGTCAGACTACTGAGATGGTTGGAGAGCCCTGCCTGTAATGTTCCAAACGATCTCAGTGTGAAAAGATTCGGTAACTTTTCAGGCCAAGGTAGGGTTTTGGCAAGGATGAAGCCAAGTAGTAGAAACTCGCACCATGTGCGAGTGGGCAGTATCCTGTTGAAATGTAAGCCCAGGATGACTTCCCATGAAGGGCAGCAAAATGGAGTGTAGAATATCGTTGACACACCACTGTGCTCTAAGGGAGACGCAGATGAAATGAAACGACCGCCAAGACCATCACTTATGGTTATCGGGCCGTATGGTGTGCAATAGATTGGTATCCAAACGCTGTCTGAAGCGCCTCCAAACAGGTCTTCGCCTGTCCTCGGAGCTCAGTTTGAAGCGGGCCTCATCACTATAGAAAATTATATTCCAGTCAATAAGCTTCCAGGCCGAATGTACCTGACACCACCACATACAGGCTTGTTGGTGTAACAAATTCCAAGGTGGTCGGCGCAAGGGGAGCCGTGAGCTCATTCCCCCTTTTGCGAGCCGCCTATTAATGGTTCCTGCGGCCACTGAAGCACCGGTTGCTTGTCGTATCGACGATAATGATGTATCCAGGGCTTTGAGTGCCTCGGTCTTCATGTTCTATCGTATCTTTTGGTCAACCACTTCCTTCTTGACAATGTGTTCGGCCATGGTTCACTCACTGCCTGCCAATATCGCCGAATAGTGGCATTGCGCCTATTCCAATGTCAAGCGATTCGCCGATTACTCCGACCAAACCAGAAGGCCTTTCCCAATTGCTCATGTCTGCGTTCATCGTTCACATGCCTGTCTGTGAAGCCGAGTTAATGTCCAACTCAGCACACGGAATGAAATTTGCAAAGATATTATGCCGTGGTATCAACTAGTGACCTGTTTTCTGTCTTTGCCAGCTGCACGATGAAATTGCCCTGCAACGTCACACATTCATGCACCAGTCGCCAAAGTTTACAATTTTGCATATTCCGTCGATATAGGTATGAATATTAATTACTGACCAATTTGTGTAACTCCTACCTAGTGAACTACTGGGCAATACACATCGAATACAAACAATACTTACTACTAAAAGAATAACTAACTCATATGACATTAACATATTGGGCAAATATCGCTTCAGAAGTCTTGAGATTACTGAGAGTCAAGAAAACTGGCACACCTGGCCGATATTGTGTAGTGCCCCCGCAAACCCGCAGAAGTGCCGCAACACAACGTGGCATGGACTGAAGTAGTGCTGGAGAGAAATGACACCATGAATCCTACAGGGCTGTCCATAAATCCGTAAGAGTACGAGGGGCTGGAGATCTCTTCTGAACAGCACGTAGCAAGCATCCCAAATATGCTCAATGATGTTCATGTCTGGGCCGCTTTGTCGCTAGTAGAACAGTTTAAACTCAAAATAGGGTTCCTGGAGCCATGCTGTAGCATTTCTGGACGCGTGAGGTGTCGCATTGTCCTGCTGGAATTGCACAAGTCCGTCGGAATACACAATGGACATGAATGGATGCAGGTGATCAGACAGGATTCTCATATACGTGTCACATCTACACGTATCAGGGTTCCCATATCACTCCAACTGTCCATGCCCCACACCATTACAGAACCTCAAGCACTTGAACAGGCCACTGCTGACATGAAGTGTCCATGAATTCATGAGGGTATCTCCTTATCCGTAGACGTCCACCCGCTCGATTCAATGTGAAACTGGACTCGTCCGACCAGGCAACATGTATCCTGTCACAACAGTCCAATGTCGGTGTTGACAGGACCAGGCGAGGCATAAGGCTGGGTCTCGTGCAGTCATCAAGGGTACAGCAGTGGGCCTTCGGTTCTAAAAGACTGTGTCGGTGATGTTTGGTTGAATGGTTCAAACACTCATACTTTTTGATGGCCCAGCATTGATATCTGCAGCAGTTTGCAGAAAGGTTGCACTTCTGTCATGTTAAACGATTCTCTTCAGTCGTGGGTGGGCCAGTTCTTGCAGGACCTTTTTCCGGCCGCAGCGATGTTGGAAATTTGATGTTTAACCGGGTAAATAACGAAATTTTATTCACATAGCATACAGTTTAACAGGAAAACGTACACACAATCTCGTGATTGAAATTGTAGGTGATTTGGAGAACTACAGATTTTTGTAGATAGAATGCAACCTCTGATAGTAACAATTCCTCAATCCAGCTGGGCGTCCAGTCGCACAGAACCTGAAAGATACGGTTACGTCATTCTGTGCTACTTCAACTACACGGACAGAAAAAAAATCGCAGCAGCGAAAAATAGTTCATGTAAAGTAATGAAATTCTGAGAATGCATTTGTCTACGTAAATTATTTAAGTTTTTAACACTGCAAGCTCACCGGATAATGTAAGAACGACATAAGACTCTACAAAAGGGAAAGGCTGGTATATTAACAATCGGTGTAACCGCCAGATTGTCGAATGCAAGCATACAAACGTGCATGCATTGTGTTGTTCAGGTGGCGGATGTCAGTTTGTGGAATGGAGTTCCATAACTGTTGCACTTGGTCGGTCAATACAGGGATCGTTAATGCTGTTTGTGGACGTAGCTGGAGTTGTAGTCCGATGACGTTCCATATGTGTTCGATTGGAGACAGATCTGATGATCCAGCTGGCTAAGGCAATATGTCGATCATGTAGAGCATATTGGGTTACAACAGCGATATACGGACGAGTGTTACCCCTTTGGAAAATATCCGCTGGAATGCTGTTAATGAATGGCAGCACAACTGGTCCACCAGACTGACGGTCGAATTTATAGTGAGGATGTGTGGGATAACCACGACAGAGCTTGTGGTGTCATATGAAACCGCACTCCACCCCAGACCATAACTCCAGGTGTAGGTCTAGTGCGTGTTATGCACAGATAGGCAGCTTGCAGGCCCTCAGCTGTCCGCCTACTAGCCAACACATGGCCGTCACTCGCACTTCACCCTGCCCGCCAACGAGTTCTCGCCTGACACGTCAGAAATCGCACATGGCGCTAGTCCGAGACTATGGAATGTTTGCTACAGAACGTCTGGCTCGGAGCTGTCCTTGAAGTAATCGCTTTATAGCAGTTCGTGATGTCACAGTGGTGCCAACTGCTACTCAGATTTCTGCTACAGATGTAGTACTAAACGCCAGAGCCGTACCCCAAACACGATGGTCTTCCGTCTCGGCACTGCGAAGCTACCGTGTGGAGCCTGGTCATCTCTCGACCGTATATTGCGGTGACCACCGCTGATAGCCATCGTGTACAGTGACTACTTTACTGACAAGTCTTTCTGTAGTATAGCTGAAGGAGCATCCAACGTCTCATACCCCTATTTCACGACCTCGTTTATACTCTGTGAGGTGTTGAAAATGGCGTCTTTGTTGCCTTACAGACTTTCTTGAAGAACATCAACGCACCACGTCCTATCTCAAACGTAACGAACACTCACGACCACTACAGCTTGCAAGTAAAGCAAAACTGATTCGCATCGTTGTAGTGGCGTTGCTGGAGTCACTCGTATGGAACTGGCGCGAAATGTGAATAGGCAGCATTTGTCAGATGCAGAATCATGCATGCCGCAAAACTCATTCTTGGTATTGCGATTTCTTTGCGTCAATATATATGTCAGAGTTTATCAATTGTAGTTGCTGGCTGTCTCAGCAACCCGTGACCAGATGGTTTCTGGTGAATGAGTCATCTGGAAAACAGGCTGGTCAGAGAAGCAATCGAACACCACCTGTCATGACAGCAACATTCAGTGGTGTCTTGTGTTGTTAAAAAATAGCGTCATGGAGTCCTCAGAAGCAGGGAAATGGCACTAGCCTTAACACGTTAGTAATGTCATGGTTGCTGTCAAAATTACAAGCCACGCAACTAGGTATCGTGTTCTCTGCCCAGAGATACTCTGTACCATTACGCTATGTGTTTGGGACTGTATGACGATGTCGAATGCAATCTATAAAAATCTATCAACATTCGTTCTCCTTGGTGTCTCCGTATACAGATATGTCTAACTTGATGCTTTCGTCACAACTAAAACTCGCCATAAGGATGACGTGGTGTCACCCCTCTGTCCGGTTCAAATGGTTCAAATGGCTCTGAGCACTATGGGACTAAACTTCGGAGGTCATTAATCCCCTAGAACTTAGAACTAGTTAAACCTAACTAACCTAAGGACATCACACACATCCATGCCCGAGGCAGGATTCGAACCTGCGACCGTAGCGGTCCCGCGGTTCCAGACTGCAGCGCCTAGAACCGCACGGCCCTCTGTCCGGTTCTGATGTTGAGTGCACGCTGTCGGCGCACCTCTCGAAGCTGCCACGTCATGGGAAGCCTGAGCAATGGTCGCCCTGCTGCCAGGCAGTAGTGGTCTCAGTCTAGACACTTGCCTTGCTGTTTACGAACCCATTTACCGACTCGGGGTACGAGACGTGGCTGCACTGTCTTACACGGTCGACCAAACGATGTGCTTGTCCTCTCGGGAGCTAGTTGTGTGAAGCTGTTGATGTTATGCAATGCGTTCGGCGCGTCTCTCCAGAGCCCATGAGTTACATATTTGCATGACAGTCATGGGTTCCCTATCACTGCGAGCAAAACATCGCGGAACGTCAAACTGCAGTTTTGAAAAGCCATAATCCCGCCGCTGCCGAATTAAAACACATACTGATAGACTTTTCCCCTTGTTACGAGACGTATGACATCATCTCCCCATAACTAACCAAACTTCAAATCCGGTATTTGACTGAGAAACCCTCTGTGTAATCTGTACTTATATGTAGAATCAATGCATTGTTACTCCGACCCACTTTGTGAGTGTGTGCTGAAATGCTTATCATTTGCACATCCAGTTATGTTCACTGTCCAGTCTTGTTAATGTGATTATGTGTCAAAAGCTTAAGTAACCAAATGTTGCGTCGTGGACCACAGCGAGACAATCGAGAAGAGAACCAGTGAGGTTGTGGAGGGATCCGACACGGATCTGGAGCAAGGACCACTCCACTGTCATGGCCAGCTGCGCTAGGTCTCTCGGTATATGCGTTGTGAATACTATCCGACAGATTAGGTTTCACAGTTCTCGACCGGCAATAAATCCAGTTCTTGTTCTCTTCAGACCATGCACGTACACTGTCAGATGTATGACACATTGCGTTGTCCTGCTCTAAGTGCTATTGTGAGAAGGAAAAACAAAATGCATGTAGGGGTGGACATGCACGCCAAGGATATATGTATTTTTGTGATGACCAATTGAGCGTTCCATAATGACGAGATCACTCAGGGAATGCCACGAAAACATTCCTCAGAACACACCGCTTTCAGACATTTCATGCCGTAATAGCCAATGGCCATCTGTCCGATGCTGCATGAAACACGAACGAGTTTTGCGACATGCATGCTTCTTCATCTGACAAATGCTGGCCATAAAGATTTCACACCAGTTCCACACTAGTGGCTGCAGTAGCGCCACTACAACAATGCAAATCAGGTTTGCTTTAATTGCAAGCTGTAGTGGTCGTGATCGTTCTTTAAGTTTGAGATTGGACGTGATGCGTTGATGTTCGTCAAGAATGTTTGCAAGACAACAAAGATGCCATTATCAACACCTCACAGAGTACGAACGAGGTCGTGAAATAGGGCTACGAGAATCTGAATGATCCTTCTGCGACACTACAGAAAGACTTGGCAGTAAAGCAGCTACTGTACATGATTGCTGGCAGTGGTGGTCACGACAGTATACGCTCGCAAGATGACCGGGCTCCGCTCGCTAGGTTGGCACTACCGACACAGATGACCATCTTGTTTGGCGTATGCCTCTGGCGTTTAGTACTACATCTGCAGCAGAAATCTGAGTAGCAGTTGGCACCACTGTGACACCACGAACTGGTATAAAGCGCTTACTTCAAGGCCAGCCCCGAGCCAGACGTTCTGTAGCAAACATACCATAGTCTCGGACTAGCGCCATGTGCGATTTCTGACGTGTCAAGCGAGAACTCGTTGGCGGGCAGGGTGAAGTGCGAGTGACGGCCATGTGTTGGCTAGTAGGCGGACAGCTGAGGGCCTGCAAGCTGCCTATCTGTGCATTACGCGCACTAGACCTACACCTGGAGTTATGGTCTGGGGTGGAGTGCGGTTTCATATGACACCACGAGCTCTGTCGTGGTTATCCCACACATCCTCACTATAAATTCGTCCGTCAGTCTGGTGGACCTGTTGTGCTGCCATTCATTAACAGCATTCCAGCGGATATTTTCCAAAGGGGTAACACTCGTCCGTATATCGCTGTTGTAACCCAATATCCTCTACATGATCGACATATTGCCTTGCCTGCTGGATCATCAGATCTGTCTCCAATCGAACACATATGGGACGTCATCGGACGACAACTCCAGCGACGTCCAAAAACTGCATTAACCATTCCTGTATTGATCGACCAAGTGCAACAGGCATGGAACTCCATTCCACAAACTGACGTCCGCCACTTGAACAACACAATGCATGCACGTTTGTATGCTTGCCTTCGACATTCTGGCGGTTACACTGATTATTAAAGTTACATCCTTTCTCTTTTGTTGTGTTTCATCTCACGCTTAGCTTATCCGATGAGCTTGCAGTGTTAACCAATTAAATAATTTACATAGACAAATGCATTCTCAAAATTTCATTACTCTACACTAATTATTTTTCGCTGTTGCGATTTTTTTTCTGATCATGTAGTCATTCAAGTTCTGTTCGACTCGATGCCCAGCTGGACTGAGGAATTGTTACTACCAGAGGTTGCACTCTTCAAAATTTTCCACCCTGTACATCTCCAAATTATCTACAATTTGAATCAGGAGTTTGTGTGTGTGTTTTCCTGTTAAACTGTATGCTATGGAAACAAAATTTCGTTTTTTACCCGGTTAAACATCAAATTTCCAACATCGCTGCGGCCGGAAAAATGTCCTGCAAGAACTGAACCAACCACGACTGAAGAGAATTGTTCAACGTGACAGAAGTGCAACCCTTCCGCAAACTGCTGCAAATTTCAGTGCTGGGCCATCAACAAGTGTCCGTGTGTGGACCATTCAACCAAACATCACCGATACGGTCTTTCAGAACCAAAGGCCAACTCCTGTACCCTTGATGACTGCACGAGACAAAGCTTTACGCCAAGCCTGGTCCAGTTAACACCGACATTGGACTGTTGTGACAGGATACATGTTGCCTGGTCAGACGAGGCTAGTTTCAAGTTGAATCGAGCGGATGGACGTCTATGGATATGGAGATACCCTCATGAATTTCATGGACACTGCATGTCAGCAGGGGCCTGTTCAAGTGCTTGAGGCTCTGAAATGGTGTGGGGCATGGACGGTTGGAGTGATATGGGAACCCTGATATGTGTGGATGTGACACGTATATGAGAATCCTGTCTGATCACCTGCATCCATTCATGTCCATTGTGTATTCCGACGGACTTGGGCTATTCCAGCAGGACACTGCGACCTCTCACACGTCTAGAATATCTACAGCATGGCTCCAGGAACACTCTTCTGAGTTTAAACTGTTCTGCTAGCGACGAAAAGTCCCAGACATGAACATTATTGAGCATATTTGGGATGCTTGCAGCGTGCTTTGAAGAAGTGATCTCCAGCTCCTCGTACTCTTACAGATTTATGGACAGCCCTTCAGGATTCATGGTGTCAGTTCCCTCCAGCACTACTTGAGACATTAGTCGAGTCCATGCCACGTCATGTTGCGGCACTTCTGCGTGTTCGCGAGGGCCCTACACGATATCGGGCAAGTGTACCAGTTTCTACGACTCTTCAGTGTATACAATCTCAAGACTTCTGAAGCGATATTTGTCCAATAATGTTAATGTCATCTGAGTTAGTAATTTTCTTAGTAGTAACTATTGCTTGTATTAGATGTGTATTGACCAGTAGTTCAGGAGGAAGGAGTTATACAAATTTGTCAGTAATTAATATTCATACTGATATCCACGGAATATGTAATATTGTAAACTTTGGCAACTGGTGCATGAATGTGTAACGTTGCAGTGCAATTTCATTGTGCAGTTGGCAAAGACTAGTTGATACCAGGGCATAATATCTTTGCTAAATTTCATTCCGTGTGCTGAGTTGGACATTAACCATGCTTCACAGACAGGCACGTGAACGGTGTACGCAAACATGGGCACCTGGGAGAGGCCTTCTGGTTTGGTTGGAGTAATCGGCGAATCGCTTGACTTTTGAATAGGCGCGATGCCACTATTCGACGATATTGGCAGGCAGTGAGTGAACCATGGCCGAACACAGCTTCAAGAAGGAATCGTTTTACCAAAAGACACGACAGAACATGAAGACCAAGGCCCCGGATTCATCATTATCGTCGATACAACAAGCAACCCGTGCTTCAGGGCCACAGGACCCACTAACAGGCGGCTCGCACAAAGGGGAATGAGCTCACAGCTCCCCTTGCGCCGACCGTCATGGACTTCGTTACACAAACAAGCCCGAATGTGATGGTGTCAGGTACATTCGGCATGGAATCTTATTGACTGGAATATAATTTTCTTCAGTGATGAGGCCCGCTTCGAGGACCACCGTAGACTTGCTTGGAGGCGCTTCAGACAGCGATGGGATACCAATCTATCGCACGCAATACGGCCCGATAACCATAAGTGATGGTCTTGGGAGTCGTTTTATTTCATTCGCGGCTCCCTCACAGCACAGCGGTGCGTCGACGATATTCCACATTCCGTTTTGTTGCCCGTCATGGGAAGCCATCCCGGGGGTTACATTTCAACAGGATAATGGTGAGGGTTTCTACTAGTTGTCTTCATTCTTGCCAAACCCTACCTTGGCCTGAATAGTTACCGAAACTTTCCCCACTGAGAACGTTCGGAACATTATGGGCAGGGCTCTCCAACCATCTCAGTAGTTTGACGTTTCAAGGCCCCAACTGGACAGAATATGGCTCGATATCCCTCAGGCAGACATTAAACAACACAGTCTGTCGGTACTTGCCTAGTTTAGTTCTGGGCTCAGAGTTGGACCAACGTGTTATTGACTTGCTGTGTTTGTGGAGTTCATTGACTTGAGTAAGTCATCCAATTTTTCTGATATTTTCTTCATTTGTTTGTCTGTAAGAAAGCTTAGTATACGAAATTCACAGGTTGGAAACGAATCTAGTTGCTACATAGGAAATTCGGCCCGAGAGCACAAGAATAGCTGACATACGAAATTCCATAATGTATTCTAAAAGCTGTGATTCGTGACGCTAGTGGTGTGAGTTTTCTGTGGAAAAATGCTATGACTACTAGCTTCTCAAAATTTACATCTGGTCCCCACAAAAATTTTAAAATTAAGAACTGATATGAAGGAATGTAAGTCGACCTTTCACACACATATGGAAGAATGTCTACCACACTTGAAGGATTGGCTCTATCCAAAGGTGGAGACAATGGTGAGGGTCTTTTCAAAAAGCAGTTACTTGGCTCTTATACGTAACACGAATGCCAAACTTGAAAGAGAAGCTTAATTTCATTAAACAACTGTAACAAACAATGTGCCTGAAAGGAGCAATGCCAATAGCATCTACCTGACATGATTTGGTACATCTAAAGATGATTTCATAAGTAGCACCTACTTGAAAAGCAATAACGTACTTTGAAACACGTATGTATTCATTACGAGCGATGGCGAGGCATGACAGAATCTCTGACCAGAGAGTTATTTATCGTTGCTTGTCTGCGCTTGACCGAGCGAGTCGTCAGTAGTTGTGTGTGGCGAGTCGGCAGAAGTAGTAGTCGGTCGACAGTGGTAGCAAGTGGACGGTTGTACTGAGCAGGAGTCGGCATGCGTCGGCTGTGTGCTCTGGTCGCGACTCTGGTCAGGATCCTGGACAATGTGTATTGTTGTAGAAGGTAAAGAAACAGCATTGCGCATAATTAATAATGTATGTTAATTGTAACTTGATTTGTACAAAAGAATGCCCCAATAATAATTTTTTATAAAGTAACTCTTTTAAAGAAAAGTATTCATTTCAATTTAAAGAATTTTTCCACTCTTTTGAAGAAAAAGCATTCATTTCATTTTAAAGAATATTTCCTATGCATTTCCTCCAAGAATCAAAATTAAATATACGCCAGCATTGCACGAAGCCGTGTCGATAGATACGAGCAGATATAGTTGCAGTTTATTGAGGTAAGAATTTTGCTTTTCTTATTCAGAAAACAGGGCCGAAGGTCAGCGCTGCTGTCCTTATAAAATTTATCAGGTTTAATTATTTCACAGGGCCGAAGGTCAGCGCTGCTGTCCTTATAAAATTTATCAGACATTATTATTTCTGTTAGGAGGTTACATTTGGGTCCATTTTCTTATTTCTCATTTAATTAAACTTCCTTGCGGGGAGGTTACAAAGTTTAATTTAACATTCACGTAACATTCGTTCCAACTTTCACATTTTAAGTTCAACATTCATTGAAGTCAATCGTTATTTAAATTTCTCTCCCTTTATTTATCTGTTGCCATTTAAAAGCGAGACTGAACACTGCAACATCCAAATCCATCAAAAGTAAACGCAGACTATATCTGCTTAAACAAGCAGATAAAAATTAGCTTGACGTGTTCCAAAGACACAGCCTGTACTTCTTCTCAACTATGACAGTGTAGAGAAATAGTATCTGAGGGACTTGAGACATTTGTACAAAATAAATTAATATAAGATAGTGCTGATCCCCCATTCTACACAAAACTCGTCAGAACGCTGTTGTAGAAGCAAGAAAAAAGCACGCCATATTTAAAACAAGACAAAACCTCCAAGTCTGGTGATGTTTTTCAGAAGCTCGAAACATAGTGCGGACTACAAAGCGAAATGCTTTTAGTAACTTCCCCAGCGAAACTCCGTCTCAAAATTTCCCAGTAAAATCGAAAGAGATGCATCAGCGGCAAGACATAATTAGTGCCTTCACTGTAGGATACCAGTGGTAATATTACCGATGACAACACTACTAAGGGGATTTATTAATCACAGTTCGTTGGACAAAAATCCGTAGCAAAAGATTGGAAAGTTTCATACTCCAGAAAGGAAATAAGAATTGTTCTTGTTGTTGTGGTCTTCAGTCCTGAGACTGGTTTGATGCAGCTCTCCATGCTACTCTATCCTGTGCAAGCTTTTTCAACTCGCAGTACCTACTGCAGCCTACATCCTTCTGAATGTGCTTAGTGTATTCATCTCTTGGTCTCCCTCTACGATGTTTACCCTCCACGCTGCCCTCCAATACTACATTGGTGATCCCTCGATGTCTCAGAACATGTACTCGATGTTAACAAATTTTTCTTCTCGACCATCATCAGTTATTTTGCTCCCCAAATAGCCAAACCTCTTTAGTACTTTAAGTGTCTCATTTCCTAATCTAATTCCCTCAGCATCACCCGATTTAATTCGACTACATTCCATTATCCTCGTTTTGCTTTTGTTGATGGTCATCTTATACCCTCCTTTCAAGACACTGTCCATTCCGTTCAACTGCTCTTCCAAGTCATTTGCTGTCTCTGACAGAATTACAATGTCATCGGCAAACCTCAAAGATTTTATTTCTTCTCCAAGGATTTTAATACCTACCCCGAAATTTTCTTTTGTTTCCTTTATTGCGTGCTCAATATACAGATTATGTAACATTGGGGATAGGCTACAACCCTGTCTCATTCCCTTCCCAACCACTGCTTCCCTTTCATGTCCCTCGACTCTTTAACGAAATCGTCGCAATTTCGTTAAAGAAGAATAATAAATTTTATCTTTTGCTTTTAAGTTAAATTTCTTTCGTGCGAACTTTGTTGTAGAACCACTCTCTTATTTTCGTGTGGTAATAAACATTTTTACTTTCTTAAGAATTACGTACATTTAAAGAAAAAATAATATTTACGTGAACTCATATGAACTGGTTAAGAATATTAGGTTGAGAATTGAGTCCTTTAAATCATTCGGCCTTGGCATACACTTTCCAGATGCAGTGGGTTTTTTGTTAAATATTTTTACTGAATTTTATCCCGGCACTAGCCATAGAACACAAGATTACCTCTATTAGCAGAAAATGTTTTAATTATTGCCAAGCCGACATTTATCACTGATCAAACCTACTTCATTACACATTTAAGATATTTTGAAAGAACCAGACTGTTTAAATTTCAATGTTAACTAACGTTAACTATCCGCCTACGAATGCACAAACGTATAATTAATTCAAATTTTATCAGCCACAGGATCTCTGAAAAAGAAGAACAATTTCTTAATTCACTATTGATTTGTATGCTTCTGTTCCCGATTTACGGGTTTGATAATTTTTTTTAAATATGCCGCCGCTGCTATTGTTGGTCGCGGCACAGCCCAGCAACACCGCTAAAAATGCTGAAAAATTCTTAAAGAAATTTTATAGATGACGTGGGCAAGCTAATTTACATAAATAATTCACACATTTGATAAATTCTGATGTATTTAGATCAAACAGTAGTACAACTCACATTAATTCGTAACGCATCGTCTAATGGCGGCTAAGTCCAGACAGAGACAAAAGAAGTCTACACATTCGTAAAAAACTCTTTCACAGTGTCCTACCGCAATGACTTCTGAACAGAGAAGTCCAAAGAATACATAATGCATTGTGCTTAAATAGTATTGCTGACTATTAACATTTCTTTGCAAATTGACGATATTATTCTCTTCTGACAACATTTTATATCTCTGCTATCGCAAATACTGACACATTTTACAATCACATAATAAATACAGAAAAATTCCTATCCTAAATACAGAGAAATATTACAACAAAAAATATAAGGAGAATAACAAATGTCTTTTACACCACATTCAGTAATATTTTTGTTCAGTAATTACGATATATACAACTTGCCCAGAGCGGCGTAAATGGTACAAATAAACTCTTGTTCTTTAATAACGTGAGTTTGCCAGGGAACGTTACAACTCTTATAACTGCCATCTAGTTTCTGTACAAATTGTAAATAGCCTTTCGCTCCCTGTATTTCACGACTGCCACCTTCAGAATTTGAAACAGAGTATTCCAATCAACATTGTCAAAAGCTTTCTCTGAGTCTACAAATGTCAGAAACGTAGGTTTACCTTTCCTTAATCTTTCTTCTAAGATAAGTCGTAGGGTCAGTATTGCCTCACGTGTTCCAACATTTCTACGGAACGCAAACTGATCTTCCCCGAAGTCGGCTTCTATCATTTTTTCCATTCGTCTGTAAAGAATTCGTGTTACTAATTTGCAGCCGTGATTTATTAGACCGATAGTTCGGTAATTTTCACATCTGTCAACACCTGCCTTCTTTGGGATTGGAATTATTACATTCTTCTTGAAGTCTGGGGGTACCTCGCCACTCTCATACATCTTGCTCACCAGATGGTGAAGATTGGTCAGGACTGGCTCTCCCAAGGCTGTCAGTAGTTCTAATGGAATGTTGTCTACACCCAGGGCCTTGTTTCGACTCAGATATTTCAGTGCTATGTCAAATTCTTCATGCAGTATTATATCTCCCATTTCAGCTTCCTCTACAACCTCTACCATTTCCATAATACTGTCCTTAAGTACATCGCCCTTGTATAGACCCCCTTTATGCTCCTTCCACCTTTTTGCTTTCCCTTCTTTGCTTAGAACTGGGTTTCCATAGAAGCTCTTGATATTCATACAAGTGGTTCTCCAAAGGTTTCTTTAATTTTCCTATACGCAGTATCTGTCTTACCCCTAGTGAGATAAGCCTCTACATCCTTACATTTGTCCTCTAGCCATCCCTGCTTAGCCATTTTGCACTTCCTGTCAATACCATTTTTGAGACGTTTGTATTCCTTTGTGCCTGCTTCATTTACTGCATTTTAATATTTTCTCCTTTCATCAATTAAATTCAATATTTCTTCTGTTACCCAAGGGCTTCTACTAGCCCTCATCTTTTTACCTACTTGATCCTCTGCTGCCTTCACTATTTCATCCCTCAAAGCTACCCATTCTTCTTCTACTGTATTTCTTTCCCCCATTCCTGTCAATTGTTCCCTTATGCTCTCCCTGAAACTCTGTACAACCTCTGGTTCTTTCAGTTTATCCAGGTCCCATCTCCTTAAATTCCCACCTTTTTGCAGTTTCTTCAGTTTTAATCTACAATTCATAACCAATAGATTGTGATCAGAGTCCACATCTGCCCCTGGAAATGTCTTACAATTTAAAACCTGGTTCCTAAATCTCTGTTTTACCATTATATAATCTATCTGATACCTTTTAGTATCTCCAGGGTTCTTCCATGTATACAACTTTCTTTAATGATTCTAAAACTAAGTGTTAGCTGTGATTAAGTTACGCTCTGTGCAAAATTCTACCAGGCGGCTTCCTCTTTCATTTCTTAGCCTCAATCCATATTCACCTACTATGTTTCCTTCTCTTCCTTTTCCTACTCTCGAATTCCATTCACCCATGACTATTAAATTTTCGTCTGTCTTCACTACCTGAATAATTTCTTTTATCTCATCATACATGTCATCAATTTCTTCGTCATCTGCAGAGCTAGTTGGCATATAAATTTTTACTATTGTAGTAGGCGTGGGCTTCGTGTCTATATTGACCACAATAATGTGCTCACTATGCTGTTTGTAGTAGCTTACCAGTACTCCTATTTTTTTATTCATTATTAAACCAACTCCAGCATTACTCCTATTTGATTTTGTATTTATAACCCTGTATTCACTTGACCAAAAGTCTTCTTCCCTCCCCTGCCACCGAACTTCACTAATTCCCACTACATCTAACTTTAACCTAACCATCTCCCTTTCTAAATTTTCTAACCTACCTGCCCGATTAAGGGATCTGACATTCCACACTCCAATCCATAGAACGCCAGTTTTCTTTCTCCTGATAACGATGTCCTCTTGAGTAGTCCCCACCCGGAGATCCGAATGGGGGACTATTTTACCTACGAAATATTTTACCCAAGAGGACGCCATCATCATTTAACGATACAGCAAAGCTGCATGCTCTCGGGAAACATTACAGCTGTAGTTTCCCTTTGCTTTCAACCGTTCGCAGTACCAGCACAGCAAGGCTGATTTTATTAGTGTTACAAGGCCAGATCAGTTAATCATACAGACTGTTGCCCTGCAATTACTGAAAAGGCTGCTGCCCCTCTTCAGGAACCACACGTTTGTCTGGCCTCTCAACAGATACTCCTCCGTTGTGGTTGCACCTACGGTACGACTATCTATATCGGTGAGGCACGCAAGCCTCCCCACCAACGGCAAGGTCCATGGTTCATGGGGGGCGGGGGGTGGTAAGGGTAATCCGCTGAATTACAGGCCAAATGAATAACATCGATATTCAGTACGATTTTGAAAAATCTGCTGTGTTTGAACATTACGAATTACATGTCATTTAAAGCAGAGTTAGCAACAATAAATTTTATGGCCACACCCAATTGCTACAGTCCAGTTCTTATTGAGTACATCTTGCACAGGAAACAAATAGGCCTACGGAAAATTATACCCCTCCCCTGTACCCCACCTGCTTCTGTACCCACTGTCTGGAAGAAATGGTGTACACTACCATATCTACGTGAGGTATCACAGGTTGTAGCCAAAGTACTGCAAGACTGCAAGAATACGCTTTCCTACTATGTTAAGAACACGTTAGCCCACTGTATTTTTTATAGATAAGATAAGATACGCTTATTAGCCAATAGTGGGTTACACAAAATCACCTATTATGATTGTGACAAATTTTACATCAGTGAGTCAGGATGACACACAGCAACTAGTCTAGCTGAACATAAACGCAGCTGGAGGTTGCAGAATTCTGACTGTACATTTGCTGAGCATGTACTGAGTGGGGGCCACAACTACCAGCCAGTGCCGCATGTACTTCACTTAGCAAACAAAGGCGACAAACTCAATGTGCTGAAACCTCTACAAATTAACAAACATCTAGCACACAGTCCAGATCTAATCCTAAATGACCAGACACATCTCAACACATCCCCTTTCCTAAACTATGCATAATTATTTCTGTTTTCATTACTTCCCCACTGTCAGTTCCAAAATTTTCCTCTATTCATGAGGTTCTTTTGTTTTATTGAAGTTTTCTATGTATTCCATATAGACTGTAGTTTCAATTTTTAAGGCTTTCTTTTAACTGTCACTTGTATTACTGTCCATGTTTAACACCTCTTATAGTAATCTCATCAAATACTGTTTATATTGTACTTGGTTCATTTATTTAATGCAAACTGTTACATAGCCACAGCTTTAAATATGTTTATGTTAAAATGCAGTACCAGCACGCTCTAAAAGATTGCATTAATGTATGTTCCCTCAAACTCCCCCATTTTCCTGCATTTACTTATTTCTGTGTGTGTTACTGATATTGCTTAAGTTCCTTATGTTTTCTGTAGTTACATTGATAATTGTTTCTTGTGTTAATTGGTTTGTGTATCAGTCTCCATGTTTTATACCTCCTGATGCAGCCTTGTCAAGTACTAATTTTATTTTCAAAAAATGGCTCAAATGGTTCTAAGCACTATGGGACTTAACATCTGAGATCATCAATCCCCTAGACTTAGAACTACGTAAACCTAATTAACATAAGGACATCACACACATCCATGCCTGAGGCAAGATTCAAACCCGTGATCGTAGCAACAGTGTGGTTGCAGCTGAAGCAGCTTGAACTACTCTGCCACTGCTTCCGGCTAATTTTATTTTAATTAGTTTTGTTTACTAATAGAAACAGTCATGTAGGCATGCTGTTCCTATTTGGCGTTAATGTTTTTCCTGTCTACTCCATTTTTATTTATTTTAAGTCCATTTCTTTTTTTTCTATTTTTTTTTTTACTTCTTCATTGCATTACCACCACACTATCAAAGATGTTACTTACTGTATGTTTCTGCTTCAGTCTAGATGTCTAACTTCTCTTCCAATGTTGTTTGCACACATTGTAACTTCTGACAATACTCAGTTAACGTCTGAAGATGGCCTTGTAATCCGAAAATCTGTTTACACAAAAAAGATTAATACCGTAGAACAATAGAAACTGGTGCTTTCCATTTATTATAACCTTTCTTTCTACCAAGAACCGACGGAAGATCCTGTTAACATGATGAAACTGTAGTTTCTGGGGTTCTTGTTAACTGAAATGGTAGAGACTTTCTTCTCCAAATAATATACATAGTAAGTGTTAAGCTTAATTTTATGATCGGTATTTTTAATTTATTTTGTAAAAAAAATTAATTTACAAAGGGCCTGCCACAAAATATTAGCTGCAAATATATAACAACTCATCTGTGTTACTTGCTGCTACAGTTGGAGAACATGGGGCCGAAGTCAAGTGTTTCAGTTTGAGATGGCGAGTCTCAAGCCTAACACAAGATCTTTGTTGTTGCCTTTATATTGTACCGTTAATACACTGCACTTACGACATGCCTGAAAATTGCATTTTTATGAAGATCAAGCCTCCGTGGATGTAATTAGTGACAACATAACTAACGTTTTTTGTAATAATGCGGACAACAACATTTTGAAGAATCTTTGACATTTTTTGTGACGCCTATGGCTGATCGTCAGCTATGATCATATGCCATGCAAGGGTAATGGCGTAACCTGTCGCAATCCAGTGGAGCTATAGGTGGCTGCAGGGAATCCAATGGTCATTTTTGTGCACAAAACGTTTTAGAAACCTGCTCATCTCGCCTGCCAATCCTTCTTGTGAGGTGAGGCATGCGAGTATGTGTTCCAACATTGAAGCAAGAGGAATCGGACGATCGTGCAAAATTCCGTTATCGTTTGACAGTTCAATACTTCACGGAATAATAAAGGCAGAGAAGTAAAAATGGACATTCATGATTGAAATTAGAAACAAAGAATCTGCCAACAACTGACTTTCAGCGAAAGGTTATGTTCTTGATAACAAATTCCCAACATGTCGGCCTTCATTGATCGCTAATACTCGTACAAGAGGGACAACGTTGTGTATAGCAGGATACACCACATCAGAACATGTGGTGGAAAATTGCCATCAAATATTGTACTTCAGCATCCCTAATAAGACGGTAGATTTGTGACTTCATGTAACCCCACAACCAATAATCACACGGACTGAGATATATGGATCTGGGAGCCCAAGCACAACGGAAGTGGCGACTCAGCGCGCCATCCCCACTAAACGATGTGCGCAAGAGATCTTTCACAAGTGTAGCAATAATGGGAGGAGCGCCACTCTGCAAAAAAGTGCTATCGTTCAGCAGATGTTTATCAGCCAGGCTAGGGACGATGCGATTCTGTAGCATATCGGCTTACCTTTCGCCTCTCACGACTATGCTGCGTCACTAACTTTTTTCTGCCCAGTGTCCTCTGTTGTCCGGAGTTTTCAGTCGTTGTTGCTTTCAATGAAACCCCATGTCATTTCAGGTATTTTTGCCAAGTTTTAATTCATTACCTACATTATTCCGTGAGCTTGTGCATTTTCGAATGCAACCTTATCTTTGAGTCACCGTGTACAATGCACTCTGGCCATTAAAACTGCAAGAGCAGGAACAGAGCAAATTACGAAATTTTACTTATATAGATACAGTTTAGTAGGAAAACACACACACAAATGGGAAATTCAAATTGTAGATCATTTAGAGAAGTACAGAGCGAAAAATTTTGTGGATTGAGTGCAACCTCTGGTAGTAACAATTGCTCATTCCAGCTAGGCATTGAATCGAACAGAACTTGAATGACAGACAAGGATTCGTCATTCTATGCTGCTTCAGCTACAAGGACAGAAAAAAAAATCACAACAGTGAAAAATAATTAACGCAGGGTATTGAAATTTGGGGAATGCATTTGTCTGAGTAACATATTTAAGTGGTTATCATTGAAATATCAGTGGGTAATGTAAGCGTGAGATAATCCATTGCAAAAGGGAAATACTGGTACATTAATAACAGGTGTAACCGCCAGCATATTGAATGCAAGCATAGAATCGTCCATGCTTTGTGTTGTACAGGAGCCGGATGTCAGTTTCTGGAATGAAGTTCCACGTCTGTTGCACTTGGTCGGTCAATACAGGTACAGTTAATGCTATTGTCGTTCGATGATGTCCCATATGCGATCGATTGGAGACTGATCTGACGATCCAGCAGGCTAACGCAATATGTCCATGGAGGAGACGATATTGGGTTAAAACAGCAATATATGGTAAGCGTTATCCGGTTGGAAAACATCCGCTGGAATGCTGTTCATGAATAGCAGCACAACAGCTCGAATCACTTCTCTGACCTACGAATTTGCAGTGAGGATGTGTGGGATAACCACGACAGAGCTCATGGTGTCATATGAAACGACACTCCACCCCAGACCATAACTCCAGGTGTAGGTCTAGTGAGCTTAATGCACAGATAGGCAGCTTGCAGGCCCTCAGCTGTCCACCTACTAGCCAACACATGGCCGTCACTCGCACTTCACCCTGCCCGCCAACGAGTTCTCGCTTGACACGTCATAAATCGCACATGGCGCTAGTCTGAGGTATATGGAATGCATTCTACAGGACGCTTGGCTCGGAGCTGTCCTTGAAGTAATCGCTTTATAGCAGTTCGTGGTGTCACAGAGGTGCCAACTGCTACTCAGACTTCTGCTGCAGATGTAGTACGAAGCGCCAGAGACATACGCCAAACACGATGGTCTTCCGTCTCGGTAGTGCCAACCTAGCGATTGTAACCCGGTCATCTTGCGACTGTATAGTGTCGTGACCACCGCTGCCAGCAATCATGTACAGTAGCTACTTTCCTGCCAAGTCTTACTGTAGTATCGCAGAAGGATCATTCATCTTCTTGTAGCCCTGTTTCACGATCTCGTTTATACTCTGTAAGGTGTTAATATTGGCGTCTTTGTTGCCTTACAGACATTCTTGACGAACATCAACGCACCACGTCCAATCTCAAACGTAACGAAGGCTCACGACCACTACATCTTGCAATTGAAGCAAACCTCATTTGCATAGTTGTAGTGGAGCTACTGGACCCACTAGTATCGAATTGGCGTGAAATCTGAATGGACAGAATTTGTCAGATGCAGAAGCATGCATGTCGCAAAACTCATTCTTGGTATTACGATTTCTTTGCGTCAGTATATATGTCAGAGTTTATCAATTGTAGTTACTGGCCGTCTCAGCAACCCGTGACCACATGTTTCCAGTGGGTGAGACATCTGGGAAATGCGCTGGTCAGAGAAGCAGTCAAACACCACCAGACATGACAGCAACATTCAGTGTTGTCTTGTGTTGTTAAAAAATTGCGTCATGGACTCCTCAGAGGCAGAGAAATGGCACTAGCCTTAACACGTTAGTAATGTCATGCTTGCTGTCTAAATTACAAGCGACGTAAACCACAAGTTATCCTGTACTCTGCCCAAAGATTCTCCATACAACTACGCCATGTGTTTGGCACTGTATGACGATTTCGAATGCAATCTGACAACATTCGTTCTCCTTGGTGTCTCAGTATACAGATATGTCTAACTTGATGTTTTCGCCGGTCGGAGTGGCCGTGCGGTTCTAGGCGCTACAGTCTGGAGCCGAGCGACCGCTACGGTCGCCGGTTCGAATCCTGCCTCTGGCATGGATATGTGTGATGTCCTTAGGTTAGTTAGGTTTAATTAGTTCTAAGTTCTAGGTGACTGATGACCTCAGAAGTTAAGTCGCATAGTGCTTAGAGCCATTTTTTATGCTTTCGTCACAACTGAAATTCGCCATAAGGACGACGTGGAGTCACCCCTCTGTCCGGTAATGATGTTGAGTGCCCACTGTCGGCGCACCTCTCGCTGCTGCCACCTCACGGGAAGCCTCAGCAATGGTCGTCCTGCTCTCAGTCTAGACACTTGCCTTGCTGTTTACGAGCCCATTTACCGACTGAGACTGCGAGACGTAGCTGCGCTATCTTACACAGTCGACCAAGCGATGTGCTTGAACTCTCCAGAGCTAGTAATGAGAAAATGAAGCCGTTGATCCCACGTAATGTGTTCAGCCTCTCTCTCTTGAACCCATAGATTCCATATCTGCACGTCAGTCGTCGATAAACTGCAGTTTTGAAATGCCATGATACCACCACTATCGAATTCCAAGACATGCTGGTAGACTTTACCCCTTCTTACGAGACGTATGACATCATCTTCATATGACAAATCAATCTTCAAATACGGTATCTGGTCCATATATGTAGAATGTATGCGTTGTTACTCCCACCTACTTTGTGAGTGTGTACTGAAATGCTTATCATCTGCGTATTAAGTTAGACTGTTCAATCCATTTAGCACCACCTGTAGTTCTTTTTCACTTTCACTTAAGACTGTAATTTCATTAGCGAATCTTATCATTCATATCCTTTTACCTAGAATTTTAATCACGCTCTTAAAGCTTTAATTTTCCGTCATTGGTTCTTCATCGTACAGATCGAAGAATAGGGGCGAAAGGTTACATCCTTGTCTTACACTCTATTTAAATTGTGCGCTTCTTTCTTGTTTTTCCAGTCTTATTCTTCCCTCAGAGTTTTTGTACATACTCTATAGTACTCGTCTTTCTCTATAGCTCACCCACATTTTCCTCAGAATTACGAACATGTTTTTTCATTTTACATCGTGGACGCTAAAGTCAAACAGATCATCATCTAACAGATCCTCATTTTCTTTTCCATTATTTTACGTATTTATTATTTTATTAGTCCGGTCAGCAGCTTGGATGCATGAGCTGTCTACCTGCTTGTGCGATAGTTGTCCCAGTTGTAGGCTCTTGCTTAAGAGTGATATTCCGACTGCATTCATAATGTTACCGTCTTTGCTTTTAATTTCGCTCAACATCGCTTCGGCTTCTTTCTTTGCTGAGTCAGTTCTTCCAACAATCATTTATTTTTCGATTTCTTCACATTTATCCTTAGCTTCCATGCTCTTCCTATTTATTTCACCCTAAGTGACTTGTATTTCAGTATCCCCGAATTTCCGTGAATATTTTTGTACTTCCCTCTTTCGTCGACCAACTGAACTATTTCTTGTGTTAGCCATGGCTTCCTCCCAGAGACCTTCCTTGTACCTATCTTTCTCTTTCCAGCTTCTGTGAATTCCTTCTATAACTGTCCTTTCCTCTACAATTGAATTGACTGCTGAGCTATGCACTGATTCTTCATCGCTAGACTCTTAAATGTCAGGCAACTCTTTATCATTACCAAATTGTGATGTGGATCTGCATCTGCTCCTTGGTACGCCTGACAGTCCAATATTTGGTTTCGAAATCTTTGCCTGATCCTGCTCTAACTGGAGTCTTCCTATATCTCCCGGTTTATCCTAGTGCAAATCGTCCTCTTGTGGTTCGTAAAGAAAGTACTTATTTGCTGTTGCTTGCCGAAATTTATTGCAAAACTACCAATCCCATATTCTCCCGTAAAGTTTTCTTCTGCTCCTTCCCCTTCAACTGCACTCCAGTCCTCAATTACTATTAGATTTTCGTGTCTCTTTACGTACTGAATTACCAGTTCAAAATTACAATTTTTCTATCTCTTCTAGACTTTCTAGCTTAACTAACATGTTGAGACTTCTGACATTCCACACCCCGACTCTTAGAACGTCAATCTTTCATTGGTCATTCAATATTTTCTCACGGTCATCTTCCCTCGGCAGTCCTCTTCCGCAGATCTGGATGGGGGACTGTCCGAAATCTTTTACTTGCAGAGAGATCATCATGACACTTGTTCAGTACTGGTCTCACTTACTAGGGATACACATTACGTGTCCTTAGCGCAGTGGTTTCCATTTGAATCTGCATCCTCATGCCGGTGATCATTGCTGATTCTTCCGTCTTTTAGGGGCAGTCTCCTACACCATGGGGCGAGAGAGTGCCCTGGATCTCTGTCCGCACCTCCATCCTCTTTAACAATGAAGTTGGCAGAACAAGGGTGATTTCTTATGCCAGATTTATTCGGCTGGCATTGCTGATGATTTTTATTCAAAATTTTAAGTAGTGGAGAGGTTGGCATCTGGAATCCAAGACTTTTTCATTACTAGTCAAAAACTCTATACTTTTTTCATCCCACAGAGTCTTTTATTACAGATGGCAGCGAGGCATCCTTTTTTTCCTGTTTATACTACAAGAGAAGAAGGATCTATTTGTCACCACCACTTTGACCCTAAAAGAAAAAGTAACAATAACGCCACTTCAGACATGTACCCCTAACTACGCCTATCCCAATAGCTGTACCTAAACATAACAAAGGTGGAAAAGAAAGGAGCAAGAGGATATCATATGCTTGTAAGAGAGGTTTTTTATTCTAATGATCAGGTTGCGTTTTAGTGGTTTGTTTATGTATGTAGCAGAGCAGAATTTTTCTTTCTTCGAGTGAACTCACTGTGTGAACCAATTCACACAGTGACTGTTCGCTTGCCGGCAATAGACATAATCTTGGAACATAGGTATCATTTGTGGTGTAAGTCTGTCAAGAGTGGCACGTGTGAAGAATGCCAGAATTCGCTGGACCAGATGCCAGACATCTACTGCTGGAGATCTCCGCCCTGCAAAACGGAGAGTCGGCGAGATGGACTTTGTGGAGACAAGAACGATTGTTTACCGTTGGCGGTGACGTACCACACGGAGCGTGCAGTAGTGCCAAGACAACGGACGTTCGCAGCCCACCGTATATGACGCCTCCTATAGATCAGGTACTTCTATTCTATCACATTGGAGGCGCAGTGCCTGCAACTTGTATCAGGAAAACCAAACTGAAAACTGTAAGATTTGCAGGATATGTGATCGCAGTGGTTAGCACTCTGGACTCGCATTCGGGAGGACGACGGTTCAATCCCGTCTCCGGCCATCCTGATTTAGGTTTTCCGTGATTTCCCTAAATCGCTTCAGGCAAATGCCGGGATAGTTCGTTTGAAAGGGCACGGCCGATTTGCTTCCCCATGCTTCCCTCACCCGAGCTTGCTCTCCGTTTCTAATGACCTCGTTGTCGACGGGACGTTAAACACTAATCTCCTCCTCCTCCAGGATATGTGATAAGGATGAATGTGGATAGTATGAAAAAAAGTGTGTAGGGGAAGAATGGTATGACGAGCCGTGAGGTAAGTAGGAGTTGGGTTGTTAAGTATTGGTCGAAATTGCGGATGAAGTTTGGAAACTAAGGAGGCAAGTGCACACATATATTTTTCAACGCACCAGAGATCGATGACAGAGAAGGCCAGGAATACGTCACAGGGTCACCAGTGGAGAGGACAAAATGATACTGACGATCACGAAAGAAGGGCGGAAGAGAGGGATGAAGAGGATATATGGGCAGGAGTAGAAAGCGGAATTCATGACGTGGCTACATGTGGTGCCACAAAGGCCGAAACGAAAGGAAAAGAAGAACATTCCTCATACTCTAATACGTTAAAAGAGCTTGGCTGTGCCATTTTCTGTGCACCAGGAGACAAATTTCCAGGAGTAGTTGCGAAATATAGATTAGTAATTATATATCGAGGATTCGCGATAGTTTAATGCTAGTTCAGCAAAAAAATATGCAAAGGAACCTCTGTTCTGCGGCTGAGGATGGAAAGAATGATAGGGAGTTAACTTCACGACAACGTGTTAGGGACAGACCACAAGCTTGAAATGGAAAAAACCTGGGCAGTAACTGTGGCGCGTTTTTACCACAGGACCACATCAGCATTCATCTTTATCGCAACCACGGACGACGTAACTCTATACGGTGGGCCAGGGTTTTTAACCACAGTCGTCGCAGTCCTGAACACCTGCAGAACCGTGGTTGCTCTATGCGTTTCAGGATGTCTGTCCTACAAAGTGCATTGATGATTTACTTCAAATATAAGCTTCTACAAGGCAGCTACAGGTATATAAGTCATTTAAACGGATGATACGGCGGTAGCGGACCATACACATACTTCATGAAGTCACATATGTAAGACAATGTTATACGTCATCCCGTCGATGTGACAGATAATCTCCCAATTTACACACTGGAGTTAGGTTGAGCTTTGAGAATCAGCAGGTCGATGAAGGAGTGTGCGGCGAAAGAGGACTAGGTTGGTTGGTTGGTTTTTGTTAAGGGGACCAAACTGCAAGGTCATCGCTCCCGTCGGATTAGGGAAGGATGGGGAAAGAAGTCGGCCGTGCCCTTTGAAAGGAACCATCCCGGCATTTCCCTGAGCGGATTTAGGGAAATCACGGAAAACCTAAATCAAGATGACCAGACGCGGGATCGTACCGTCGTCCTCCCGAATGTCAGGCCAGTGTGCTAAAGTAAGATATTCAGTTCGTCGCAGCTGTGCTCTGTTACCTTGTGATATAACCAGATACTCGACTGCCACATTTAGACTGCGTCTCTGCTCGTCCCTTTGTTGAAGAGTCACGGAATCACGAGTACTCCTCATCACGCAGCGGCGAGCCTTATAAAAGCTCTGCAGCCCATGTTCACAACAACACTTCCATCACCATGAGGGCGACAGTGGCAGCTCTTCTCCTGTGTCTTGTGGTGAGTAGTAAGGACTGAGACTTTATCGAAATTTGTGCTCAACGTATCTTTACTGGTACTTATTTCTATATTAACTTGCAAACACTGTACGCTTCAAAATGTACCTACAACATGGTATTCTCGAATGTAAGGGTGGAAAATTATTTCCAACATTTTCGGATCTGTAAGCGACTTCAAATTAGTTCTACAGGCACAAGTGAAGAGAGTGTTCGAGATTGTTAAAAATTTCTCAACTACGTGTGACTCGTTATAAGCTATACATCCATAATTTCACTAAATAATCGGCATCTTTCTTCTTATTGGGTAAATGTTTGAGAGGGTGACAGTTGCAATCACTGTCTGACCATTCACACGCGATTAAAGGGGATTTCCTAAATCGCACGACATCAATCCAAAAAGATTCGACAATAAATTAATACAAAGTACAGGAAAATTAAGATGTTGATTTCAACGCTCTAGGTGTTCTACATCTCCTCCCCTGTCCCACCTGATTAGAAGGCACAGAACATTCATACACCCATGAGTAACTGTCAGTGAAGTCTGTCTTTGACACGTTGTTCAACTGGTGTGTCCCATTGATTTGAATGTCAGTTATGTCGTCAAATCGCTAAAACTTCATATGAACTTCTGCATTTTATCATTTTGCGATAGCTTCGATTTCATAACACCAAATCTGATCACCCGTGATGACTTGTTCTAGAAAAGAATTGTCCACGTGTTTGATTTCAAGCTAGTCACGGCATGTGCCCGGGCATAGTTGCTTTCGTTCAAGAGACAACCCGAATGGGATAAACCTTGTACAGACTTTGCTTCTCTTCAAGAAATTCTGAAGAATGCCTGAAACACTTAGAGATTTTGCTCCATTGCGATTTCTGAGGCAACAGTGATTACACCGTATGGTCGGAAGTCGACGTTACGGGAAAACCGCAACAACAAAAAATAATTAATATAGAGTAAAGAAATTTCGGGAATTGATTTAATTACGTATCATATTTAAATCAATTTCATTGCAAGACGACAGGTCAGTGTAAGTGCGAGATAAGGTACCGCAAATATGAAATGTTGGTACATTAATAACCGGCGTAACCGTCAGACTGTTGAATGCAAGCACGCAAAGGCGAATGCATTGTGTTGCACAAGTGCGGATGTCAGTTTTTGGGATGGCGCTTCGCGCCTGTTGCACTTGGTCGGTGAATACGTGGACGGTTAATGCTGTTTGTGGACTACCATGGAGTTGTCAGCCGGTGACGTCCCATACGTTCTCGACCAGAGACAGATCTGGCGATCGAGAAGGCCAAGGCACAGGTCGAATCACCAAACTGATGTCCATACTTCCAGTCAGAGTGCGTGGGATGGCCACGAGACTGCTGGTGCTGCCATGCGGAGTGGCAGTCCACACCAGACCATATTTCCAGTTGTAGCTCCAGTGTGTCTAGCACGCCAATTGATAGGCTGCAGGCCCTCGCATTGCCTCCAGCTAACCAGCGCACATCCATCACTGGCACTGAGGCGAAATCAGCTTTCATCAGAGATCACAACAGACTTTTGCCCTGCCCCCTTGCAGGCTCTCGCTTGACAACACTGACGTCGCAGATGGCGGTTGTTTTGGGTCAGTCAAATGGACGTCACAGACCGTGTGCCACAGACTCGTCCTTGAATTAACTAATTTATAACAGTTCGTTCTATTACTGTGGTGCCAACTGCTGCTCAGATTGCTGCTGCAGATGCAGTACGATGTGCCTGAGCCAGACACCGTGCACGATGCTCTTCCTCCTCGGTAGTACCACATGGCTCTTCGGATCCCAATTTATTGCTACTGGATATTCTAGCGATCATCGCTGCCAGCAATCATTTGCAGTGGCCACATTCCTGCCAAGTCTTTCTGCAATGTCACGTAAGCAACATCCAGCTTCTCGAAACCCTTTTATACGACCTTGTTCAAACTCAGTGATGTGTTTCTGGCGAAACACAAATAACGGCTTGGTACTAACTACAATTGGCATCAGTGCATGCATTTCGTTATGCTTACTTGAAGTAATCATCAATAACGGTTGAACACATTCATTCATTCAGATTTTGCAATAAAATAATGAGATTGGCTTCTAATGTGTGTCAGTGTAAAAATACGCTTCTGAAGTTACAGTCCGAATAGTCACACATCATAATTTCTGTGATTTATTGTCTTTGTTTCAAAACTACATTAGCGGAATCTTAATCTCCATTCAGATGGAATACCGCTTAATTTCCATCTACATATATGACGTAGTTCACAATATGACATTCAAATACAGGTATCAGCATGCCGCAGCCAAGAGACTCCGCCTGGCCCTCCTGGACCAACTGATGGGCCACAACCAACTGGTCCACCAGGCCCACCAACCGGAGGTCCTGATCCAACAGGTCAACCTACAGGAGGTCCTGAACCAACTGGACCACCAGGCCCACCAACTGGAGGTCCTGAACCAACTGGAGAGCCTCAACCAACTGGAGGGCCACAACCAACTGGTGGGCCTGAACCAACTGGACAACCAGGGCCGCCTCCCCTGTTTTAGAGTGGTGTTTTCTAATGGTGCAAGATTAGCGCATCAGGGAACGTTAAAGGATTTCAGTTTTTACCTTTGTAGTTGACTTTAACCGAATTAATTGATGGAAGTGTTCTTATGATTCATAAAAACCAATTCTGATTAAACTAGCAATGAAAAAGCTCCATTAATGTTTTATTTACTGTGTGCTGTAAAAGCAACCAGTTCTCCAAAAATATGGTACCAATATTTAAAAATTATTACAGGAGTTACTATCGGTTCATACCTCATCAAATTCTTTACCACTTCATTTGCAGTTCCAAAAGATGCTGTACGTTGCCGAAGGAGTCCGTGTTACAGACTACGTGCACTTCATGAACTGATATGTGCAAATATCATACTTTGAGAAAACACTCTTCTCATCTATAGAGAGCCCTGTGAAAGATTACTGATACATAACTTTTGAACGAACAGTATTTGATGCTCTGTAATACAACTTGCGATTTAAGACGGTTTCCTTGAAGCCTATTTACTCCTCCTTCAGTTATATACTTTTTACCTCTTTTTATGTATGGGTATTAGCATACATCAGTTTGATAGTGTGATTCTTAAATTTAATGATGCTTCTGTTATTTGATTAATAAGTTGCCTTCTACAACAGTATTTATCTGGGATCTGGACTTTATGTGTCGTAGATAACAGCATCTAGAATGAACATTAGCCGCAATTCAGCGTAACACCAACAGTAGCAATGGCAGAAGGGAAGGGTACGTACCCCTTTTAGACCGTTCGTGCTGCCAGTTACAGGGAACCTGTCGCTAATGAGAAATTAAGCTTCCTTCATGAAGATATGAATATTAATCATTATAAGTAGATGGTGTACTCAGTATTGTTTTAGAATAACGTCACCAATAAAAATAGAAGTCACTAAACTTAATCAGACCGATATGACCATTCCCTTCAGTCTGTAGCAGAATGGCTATGTGAACGCTACTGCATTCAGTGTAAAAGATTAAATAGGAAAGAAAACAGACTGAGAGTCATTAAGGAAATAACTAGTGGATGCATCTTCTTTATAGCGGAAATATTCTTGACGGTTCTCTCAGCAATACGTGCTCTGAGTAATACACATCCACCCATATCAAATTGGGTAGACTGAAAAACTATTGAAAGTCTACAGAAGAAATATGTAATTGGTAATTAAACTTCAGTAACAAATTCTCAAACCATAACTTTCTCTAATAATTCAAGGTTGGCCTTCCAAAAATTTCCGAACTACGTTTTCGAAATGCATATGGGAATGTACTGGTGCCCATTTATATGTAGGGGCAAGATATTAGCACTAGATAAGCTTAATGCATGTCCACATATTTAAAGGCTCAATTTTTCTTGCACAGCATACTTTAATGTGACATGAATGGGACCACGGTTAAGAACAAACAATACGTTATTATACTGCACTCTTTCAGGAGACCCAAACACTGCTATCCCCGCCATGGTAAATAAATGGAACGTATTCTATTGTGCTGCATGTCCTGTAAAGATAATGTTGTATAGAGAGATTATGAGTTTGTTGGACGCCTGTTCCCAAAAGGAATTCAAAGAAATGGTAATTATTCTTCAGATAATACTTTTGCAAAACTAGAAAAATTAAAAAATGATAAATTGTGCCGATTGATAGGCAGCAAAATTACGGCAAATTGTAGGTCATTATTGCTAGTAGTTGACAGGAAAATGTTCGTTATATAGCGAAAGAGAATATTTGGGGGAATTGATGTTTGAAATTTTAACAACAGTTCATGAATTCTTTAAGCAGGTTCCGTGCTTTGTCTATCTTGCTCGTGAAAGTATTTATTTTTCCTCGCATCACTCCTCCTTTTCTTATTGTTTGTGAATGACATATTACTGAATACTTGATTCCTAGAGAACAAGACACCTAATAATATTCGCTTTGGTGCATATAGCAGTAGAATGGTATACTCCATAGCGTATAATGTGCTCTGCCTACAAACCTTGAACAGTTATATTGATTATGTTTAAACGGTCCAGACACTTGGTTGACATACAATAGGTACCAACGAGCAAAGCGTGTATATGCACGTAATTACCTACCAAATATTGTCATGGGCATTATAAAGTAAATTTTCAGAGACTGGTCTGACTCTGAGTTACTAAATAAGTGTCTCCATGGGATTACACGGAATCAAATTGAGAGAGTGAGTAACGTAGTTTGGACAAGACTTCTGGTCCTCATATGCTTGAAACTTTTTTTACAGAGGACGTCGTAGTTGATGTTATCTTATACCACATTACAGCTAGGAGCGTTCTCCACATTTATACAAAAAACTGTAGTTATTTTGTTACTGATTACTTCCATGTAGGCTTGATGTACAGACAAAAGCAATTTTCAGGCATGTCATAAGTGTTGTGTACTAAAGATACAATACAAAGGCAACAACAAAGGTATTATGTTAGTCTTGAGACTCGCCATCTCAAACTGTCCCACGTGCGCCAACTATAGGAAGATGTAACACAGATGGTTGGTTATATATTTCCAGCTAATGTTTTATGAGCAGCCTGTGTAAATACACTTTTTTGAACATAAGTTTAAAACGCCTTACTTAGAATTAAGCTAAACACAAACTATGTATATTATTTTGAAAAGAAAGTCTCTTCTATTTAATTTCACAAGACGCACAAAAACTAAATATTCATTATTACCTAGGTCCAGAGTCCTTTAATGACGGCGACTTCGGAGGTGTTATGGCAACTCTGGAACAATAAGTGAAAGTCATCAATAAATCATAACATAATCTGGAAAATGTCATTAGTTTATAGCACACAAATACTACACAAACCAGCATATGAACCCATAACCTATTAATTTATACACAATCAAAATTGTACAACATTTTACTTGGGATATGTGCTCGGAGTACTTAGTCAGTAGTAAGCTACATTAATACAGCCAAATCTTGTGTATCAGATGTTTCGTACAAAATCTGACATCACACTGAAAAGTCCGGAGCTTTTATGAGGTCCAAGGAAAGAGAAAAGAGATATCTCGGACTGTCAGGAAATAACTGATCGTGGCACATCAGTGAGAAAATGTTTTCAGACATTGAAATAGATTATTAAGTTTGGATAAGTTTAAGAAAAATAAAAAAAAACATTCATCTCAGCAGCAGTGGACGAGCATCTCATCACAGACGTTATCTTTCGTTACGGAGGAAAAGGAAGGGTGAGACCCCAGGAAAAGCTCTGTCAAAGTACTGAGTCATAAAAATTAGATCACAACTAAATATTTTCGTTCTTATAAAATCTCAGCAGACAGTCTATGGAAAGCAAATACACGTTTGTAGTATTGTAGATTTAGAAAACATCTACATCTACGTAACTACTCTGTAATTCACGCTTAAGTGCGTGGTAAAGGATGCTTCAAAAAACCTTCAGAATATTTCTCTACCGTTCCATTGTTTAACAGCATGTGGGGGAAAATAATACACACATCTTTCTGTACGAGCTCAGATTCGTGTTATTCTATCATGATGATCATTTCTCCCTAAGCATGTTGACGATAATAAAAAGGTTTCACATTCAGAGGAGAAATCTGGTCATTGTAATTTCGTTATAAGATCTCACTGCAACAAAAAAACCCTTTTGTCTTAATGACCACCAAACTATTTTATCATATCCATGACAGTATTTCGCCTGTTTTCCGATAGTAGAAAGCTGCCCTTCTTTGACCTGATCTGTCTGGTAAGGATCCCATACAGAACAGCAGTAGTCCAGTAGAGGACGAACAAGCACAGTGAAGGCCGTCTCTTTAGCAGAACTGTTACAGGTTTTCTGTCAGTAAAACGTAGTCTTTGGTTTGCATAAATAAATAGCCCTGCTAATGCATAACGACAACGGATGCACTGTTATCCTCGTCACCCTGACACGCCTTATATACGCTTAACTGTTAGCGCTGCCACCCGCCATCTGTGCGTGGCTACTGAGTTGATGTCGAGCATTGATGGCGAAAACACAGATAATAGTGTATCGAAGAGCGAGTTTATGAAGAGGCAAATGCACTATATCTATCCCTACTAAATGTACACTATCCAATCAAAAATATCTGGACATTTATCAGTGCACATTAATATGCAGGGTTTTGCCAACTTGACGTCTTGAACTCCACTTTCGTTGAGGTATCTGAATATCTGGCGAGGAATGGCAGACCGTTCATCCTCAAGAGCCGATACCAGTGAAAATAGTGACGCTGGACGCTGGTGGCTAGGGCGGTCTCGACGTTCTGACTCTGTTCCATTGGGTTCAGGTCGTAAGTCTTTGCACGCCAGTCCATTTCAGGAATAATGATGTCTTTTAAGCGGGACCATCGTCACCAAACTGAATGTCTACTGTACACAGTAAACCATTCTTTAAAGTGTGTCCATATGATGCCACATTCAACCTTTTCCTAAACGTAATATGGGTACCAGAAGTACAACCACCAAAAATGCGACCACACTGAAACACCATCTCCTCTGTGCTTCACTGTTGACACATGATGGCAGGTAATTTCATCCAGACTTCCGCCAAATACAAATCTTCCATCATATTGTAAGAAGGCTCTTTCGGTTTTTGTGTTGGTAACGCCACCACTGACTGTGCAGTTTGAAGTCTGTGGCTGGTTGAACTCACTGTTATAATATTCGCTTGTATACTGTTGGATGTGAACAGCACGTAGCGCTGTGCAGTTGGAGATGAGCCGCCAGCAGTCGTGGATGTGGGGAGAGAGATGCCAGAGATTTGAGAGCGGACGAACTGGACGTGCGTCCGTCAGAAAAAGGAAATTTGTAAGACTGCATGTCATGAATATATATATATATATATATATATATATATATATATATATATATATATATATATATATATGTTATGCCACCTCAATACTATTAAGGTAAATACATTGTTTGTTTCCTATCATAATCTTTCATGTGCTAACTATGCCTATCAGTAGTTAGTGCCTTCAATAGTTGGCATCTTTTATTGAGCTGGCCGTATTGGCGCTCGCTGTATTGCAGTAGTTCGAGTAACGAAGATTTTTGTTAAAAGTGATTCATGAAAGGTAAAGGTTATTGTTAGTCAGAGCCATTCTTTTGTAGGTATTATTGAAAGTCAGATTGCGTTGCGCTAAAATATTGTGTGTCAGTTTAGTGATGATCAGAATAAGTAACGAGAAAACTGTCTGTTCAAAAAGTTCAGTTTTGCTCAGCTGATTGAAAATCAAATCACGTAGAAGTTTACCAGCATAGTCATTTATGATTTTTCTAAGGGGACGCTATAATATAATCACATAGTGTAGCATGATTCTTCGTTCCAGTCCACCTGTTTCCGGTATTCAGCAGATTCGCTGTGTATTGCACCTCAAATGTGTGGGTTATGAGGTGCTGCTCGACCATTGCATCCCATTCTTTTGCATTCCCTACTGGCAGTCACTGTACTTGCTGAACTTCTGGTAGCGCTTTTGAACTCACGAGTGGATCCTCGCCCCGTTTTCAGGCACTTTTGCAATGCTCGGAGTCCTGCCTGGTGTCAGTTTACCTGTGGCTGTTCCTTCGCGTTTCCACTTGAACATCACGTCAAAATTAGTGCGCTTTATTAGGGTCTAAATGTTACTGAGGGATTGGTTACTCAGGTGACATCTGATGCCTGGTCCAAATTTGAAGTGACTGAGCTCTCCCGACAGACCCATTCTGCTTTCCTGTTGACACTACGATACTCCCTGCCTTCATTTATGGTTACACGTCCGCCTCTCGTTACATCTATTGCTCATTCCTGTGTTATGCAAGGCTGTCCGAATGCTTTTGATCAGATACTCTGTCTCCCCTGTGGTTAGGTGGGATATATAACTGTGAGAAATCAGGAAACAGTTATCTACAGCGGACATATCGAGAAACGTTTTCTCCCCATAACGTCTTCCGGGAAAGAAATTTTTTCTGTCCAGTCAAACATAGTAAAAGAGAAAATGAAAACTGAGTTTTATTTTCCTGTCGACGACGGGGTCACTACTAACATAGCTATGAGGAAGGGAATTGGACGAGTCGTATTGACAATCAGTCTCACAACATTTGCCTTGAGAGTGTCAGGGATCCACAGAAACCGAAATCGTGACGGGCACAGGGTTATCTTAACTTTGGTCCTCTTAATACGAGTCTAGTATCTGTGATATTATTTTGTCCCTTTCAAAGGCTACCTTGCTTAAGAGCATCGATGCGTTATCTTCTCAAGAATGTGAATCGATCTATATAACATAGCTCGCGATTCCTAAAACTTAAAATGGTACAAATGGCTCTGAGCTCTGAGCACTATAGGACTTAACATCTGAGGTCACCAGTCCCCTAGAACTTAGAACTACTTAAACCTAACTAACCTAAGGACATCACACACATCCACACCCTTGGCTGGATTTTAACCTACGACCGTCGCGGTCGTGCGGTTCCAGAGTGAAGCGCCTAGAACAAGTCGACCACAGCGGCCGGTCCTAAAACTTAAGGTATGCGTCATATAACCACGATCTCCGTTAAGGTACGCCCTATGGATCTCTATTTATTAATAATTGTGACTAATTTAGATCGACTAGCAATTTAGCTTTGCGTCTAACAAGGGGAAGGCCTCAGACACTGCCAACCGGTTCGGCTCAAATTTGGCAGGTCGGTTGAGTACAACCTAAAACGAAGAAATCTAAGATATTTTGGAACAACACCCCCACAATTTCGAGAATATCACCCCTAAAGATTGTGACGAGTAATCGACTCAAAATTGGAGGGATCGGTAGATAATTGTAAATAGAGCACTTTTACCCATCAGGTACGGGGTCCGCAAACGCATACTTTTCCAGAAATCGAGGTAAGAAACTTTTACAACTGCCGCTTCTGTAACCACATGGTAAACACTTATCACCGATAGCGCAACGGCCAAAGTAACTGGCTGGGAATCGAAGAACCCGGTTTCGAATTTCAATAAAACCCAGCGGATGTTGTTCTTTTCGTTTTTATTTTTCCCTATCTCAATTGATAGAGACAGAAGGGTTAATAAGGTAAGTAAATCAATAAGGAATGATAATAATAAGGTAGGCAAATAAATTTCTCAAACCTTTTGGGATAGTAAACAACTAAAATGTTACTCCAGGTCACTTTACAAGGGCTCTTCCAGTCACTGTTACGTGTCCTCACTTTTCTTCAAACAACTGGATGGATGGTACTTGTCTTATAAACATTCGAAACAAATACACTCACGGTACCAAGAACATCTAATGATTGCATTCTTTCGACAGCTACACTGTTCCTTCTGAAGCATGGGCGAAAAACAAACTTGGTTTACATTTAAAAATATGTCTATTTTCGGGAATTAAATTTGAGGCATACCACGCATACGATATCATTGTCTGAAAAATCGATGCTGAAAGTTGGTTATGAATTATGCTGTGAATAGTTATTACGTCCTTGCGCTTGTGCAATTCCCGTTGGGTTTCCAGAAGCACACTGCAATTGTGAAGCCTAGAAATAGAGTTTTTAACCTGGCGATAGAAATAAACATCACACGGCTGGCACACAGGTGTGCAGTTTGGCGGTATTACGTTTGCTGTGCACGTCGGCTGACCCTCGCCATCTACACACATTGTGTCAAACATTTTAGTATTAATTTGTCCACTCCAGAAATCCTATTTTAGGCAAAACTTGTTATCAGAAGAGTATGGTTTTAAAACAGTCTCAAGAAATGTTCTGTAAATCGCATTCGTCAGTTTCCCGGAATTGATGCGCATAATGTAAGCATTTTTCACCGAGTCGGTTAAACGATTGACCTCTTCTATAACCCGAGGAGCAAATGTAAGATTCGTTTCTTGTAAACACAGGAAAACCTTAGGCAAAATTTTTCCAGAGGCTGTGATGGCATATTGCGCCGTGTAGGAATGTGTTTGTTTTTACTACCACCTGCGCAAGGGTTCGTTTTTCTCCCTTATGCGATAATGTGCGTCGAATGTTCACCCGATACTCGCATCCTGTTTGATCGGTGTTGATCACCTATTCACGATTAAAACTGGTCATCAATGACGCCGTTTGCGTGCTGAAAAGAGCCGTCACTCTCTGTATATCCTCTATATTTTGTACCTCCTTATGAGAGACGTATTTAGTGACGTGCGGTAACTTCCCGCTTGCCATCGTCCGTGACAGGCTTCCAACTATACAGGGTGTTACAAAAAGGTACGGCCAAACTTTCAGGAAACATTCCTCACACACAAATACTGAAAAGATGTTATGTGGACATGTGTCCGGAAACGCTTACTTTCCATGTTAGAGCTCATTTTCGGTTCGTCAGTTTGTACTGTACTTCCTCGATTCACCGCCAGTTGGCCCAATTGCCGGAAGATAATGTTGACTTCGGTGCTTGTGTTGACATGCGACTCATTGCTCTACAGTACTAGCATCAAGCACATCAGTACGTAGCATCAACAGGTTAGTGTTCATCATGAACGTGCTTTTGCAGTCAGTGCAATGTTTACAAATGCGGAGTTGGCAGATGCCCATTTGATTTATGGATTAGCACGGGGCAATAGCCGTGGCGCGCTACGTTTGTATCGAGACAGATATCCCGAACGAAGGTGTCACGACAGGAAGACGTTCGAAGCAATTGATCGGCGTCTTAGGGAGCACGGAACATTCCAGCCTATGACTCGCGACTGGGGAAGACCTAGAACGACGAGGACACCTCCAACGGACGAGGCAATTCTTCGTGCAGTTGACGATAACCCTAATGTCAGCGTCAGAGAAGTTGCTGCTGTACAAGGTAACGTTGACCACGTCACTGTATGGAGAGTGCTACGGGAGAACCAGTTGTTTCCGTACCATGTAGAGCGTGTGCAGGCACTATCAGCAGCTGATTGGCCTCCATGGGTACACTTCTGCGAATGGTTAATCCAACAATGTGTCAATCCTCATTTCAGTGCAAATGTTCTCTTTACGGATGAGGCTTCATTCCAAAGTGATCAAATTTTAAAGTTTCACAATCAACATGCGTGGGCTGACGAGAATCCGCACGCAATTGTGCAATCACGTCATCAACACAGATTATCTGTGAAAGTTGGGGCAAGCATTGTTGGTGATGTCTTGATTGGGCCCCATATTCTTCCACCTACGCTCAATGGAGCACGTCATCATGATTTCATACGGGATACTCTACCTGTGCTGCTAGAACATGTGCCTTTACAAGTACGACACAACATGTGGTTCATGCACAATGGGGCTCCTGAGCGTTTCAGTCGAAGTGTTTGTACGCTTCTCAACAACAGATTCGGTGACCGATGGATTGGTAGAGGCGGAATAATTCCATGGCCTCCACGCTCTCCTGACCTCAACCCTCTTTACTTTCATTTATGGGGGCATTTGAAATTTCTTGTCTACGCAACCCCGGTACCAAATGTAGAGACTCTTCGTGCTCGTATTGTGGACTGCTGTGATACAATACGCCATTCTCCAGGGCTGCATCAGCGCATCAGGGATTCCATGCGACGGAGGGTGGATGCATATATCATCGCTAACGGAGGACATTTTGAACAGTTCCTGTAACCAAGTGTTTGAAGTCACGCTGGTACGTTCTGTTGCTGTGTGTTTGCATTCCATGATTAATGTGATTTGAAGAGAAGTAATAAAATGAGCTCTAACGTGGAAAGTAAGCGTTTCCGGACACATGTCCACATAACATATTTTCTTTCTTTGTGTGTGAGAAATGTTTCCCGAAAGTTTTGTCATACCTTTTTGTAACACCCCGTATATTACAGCGCTAGTCGAAGGGTGCACATGCTCCATTATTACTACAAACTACCTACAGTACTCGTCATATGTTACTTACGGAAGAACACTGTATTCATTCACAATACGTGCTTCATTCGGCGCATTAACGATGGAAAAATCACTACATGTATCCACGAGATCCGCGGCAGCCTAATGACGGAAAACAACTCTTTCCGATTGACTTCTGTAAGACTCGTGCTGGACACCTTCACTCCTCCAGGTTCACAACTATGATATGACGAAAGGGCAACCGGGACAACATAACTCTCCCCGCGTGAGTTGTGTCCCGTGCTTCGCTGTAAACAAGCGTCGCGTGATTGGCTATTTGTGATCGCTCATGAGGAATTCGCAGCACTCTTCCTCGGAGTTGCATTCATGTGACAAGGCTTAAAATTTTAATACTTCAATAACTCACGGCGTTTGGGAAATTAGTCTGCCTGTCTTATTATTATCATTCCTTATTAATTTACTTACCGTATTAACCCTCCTATCCCTATCAATTGAGATAGGGAAAAATAAAAACGAAAAGAATAACATCAGATAGGTTTCCTTGAGATTCGTACCCGGGTTTCCGACTCCCAGCCAGTTACGTTGGCCATTGCGCTATCTGTGCTGCCGGTGAAAAGTGTTTACCATGTGGTTAGAGAAGCCGCAGTTGTACAAGTTTCTTACCTCGATTTCTGGTAAAGTTTGCGTTTGCGGACCCCATACCTGATGATGAAAAATGCTGTATTAACAATTGTCTATCGATCCCTCCAATTTTGAGTCGATTGCTCGTCATAATCATTAGGGGTGATTTTCTCAAAATAACTTAGATTCCTTCGTTTTAGGTTGTACACAAGCGACCTGCCGTGTCTGAGGCCTTCCCCTTGTAAGTTGTGAAAAGGAAGAATGAGCTGGAACTACACAAAATTTACGCTAGTGTAACACCATAAGTAATGCTACCTACAGGGTGTTTCACAAGTCATCTTACACACTTCAAGAGCTTGTAGAGGGGACTTAGGACATATCGTTTTACATAGGAACCAATGTCCAGAAACGGTTCATTTCGATGCTAGAAGGGAAACAAGGGAGGTAAGAGACGAGATACTGGCAGAAGTATAGCTGTGAGGTCGGGCGTGAGTCGTACTCAGGTAGCTCAGATGGTAGAGGACTTTCCCGCGAAATTCAAAGGTCCCGAGTTCGAGTCTCGAGCCAGCACATAGCCTTAATCTGCCAGGATGTTTCATATCTGCGCACACTCTGCTGCAGAGTGAAAATCTCATTCTGATGAGCTCCTCAATCGCACGTCATCAGACTGCTTTGAAGTGGCCCCACCACGAATTCCTCCCATCTGCCAACCTTCCCATATCAGACGAGGGACTTGCAACCTACGTCCACAGTTATTTTCCAGGTGTATGCCATTCTCTGTCTTCCTCTACAGTTTCTCCTCTCTACAGCTCCTTATAGTACTATGGAAGTCATTCCCTAATGTGTTGACGCATGCTTTACCATCCTGTCGCTCCTTCTTGTCAGTGATTTTCATATAGTCCTTTTTATCTCCGATTCTGTCGTTTCTTCCCGTCATTGTTTCTTTCCTATCCAATTTTGTTGAGATCCTCCTCATTCCTTACCTTATTAGTAACCAAATTTTCTACATTTCTCTATCGCACCACATCTCAAATGCTTGGATTCTCTTTTGTTGTGGTTTTCCCACAGTCCATGTTTCACTAGCAGTCAATGCTGTGCTCCAAACGTACATTCCCAGAAATTTCCTCTTCGAATGAAGGTCTATGTTTGTTACTAGTAATCTACTATTGGCCAGTAATGCCTTTCTTGCCAGTGCTTGCGTGCTTCTTATATCCTTCTTGGTTCATACGTCATGAGCTGTTATGTTACATATGTAGCAGAATTCCTTACCTTCATCTGCTTCGTGTTCTCCATTCATGATTATAATTTTCCACTATTCCCATTGCCCCACATTTTGTACTCCATTTAACACTTCTTGTAATTCTTCTTTACCTTCAGTGAAGACAGTAATGCAAAAAGTGAATCTCATCATTGACATACTTTCACCAATATTTTATATCCAACTCTTGAACCTTCATTTATTTCCGTCGTGGCTTGTACGTTGTCCAGATCGAAGAATAGGGGTGAAAGACTACATCAGTGTCTTACACTCTATTTAATTCGAGCACATCTTTCTAGTGTTTGTCAATATTTTGCGTGACGTATTATAGTCCTCATTGCATTATGTACTCTCTCCTGGCGTTCTATAGTCAGACGAGGTGCATTAGCGTAACAGTTAAGGTGTTGGGCTGCTAACCGAACGGTTATGAGTTCAAACCTTATGCGGTGCTTAATATTTTAATTATTTAAAAACAATATCGAAGTGCCTTACTTCACGAATTATATTCGTTTCAATGCAATTTTTTGAAATTTCTAGTGCTTTGTCTCTTTATTAACCCTTTTGCTGCTGCAGACACGTGCTCGTCGCATTCCGCGCTGTGCGCGATTTTGTCACTGCACCGCTCGCCTGTGCAGACACATGGTGTGTACACTGCTTTGATACACTTATCATTCGATTTCACAAAAACTATTTGGCCCAAAAATTAGATTTTTACGCATCTTCTTGACTGATACCTTCCCCCCATAAATGACTTAATTTTGTTTCGATGTTCAACGCAGTTATTATGCAGCATTAAATATAGTAAACCATTGCACGAAATTTTGAAGAGTTTGCAGAGGTAGAAGTCCATAGCGCATGCTTTCCGTATGGTCGATTTTAGTTGCCATAATTTTGAGAGTGAAATGTGGACAAGATACCTAAATTTCATATAAAATTTACTGTATACTCTATGGACTTTTGCCTCTGCGAACTCTTCAAAATTTCGTGCAATGGTTTACTACATTTAATGCTGCATAATAACTGCGTTGAACATCGAAACAAAATTACGTCATTTATGGGAGGAAGGTTTCAGTCAAGAAGATGTGTAAAAATCTAATTTTTGGGCCAAATTGTTTTTGTGGAATCGATTCATAAGAGTGTCAAAGCAGTCGGAACACGATGTGTCTGCACAGGCGAGCAATGCAGTGACAAAATCGTGCACAGCGCGGAATGCAGGGAGCACGTCTTTGTAGCAGCGAAAGGGTCAATGCGACCTTGGTAGCTTCATGAACTGCGCGCTCCCCCCTATAGGTAAGCTTGCAAACTATGCTATACTATGGCGCCATTTTTACGAGTTACCTCCTTATAGTCGGCGTCCCCACTACTAAATAGTCACGCTAGGGATGTTTATTCATTGACAATAATCCAGTTCAGAATTGCTCCGACCTTCTCCAAGTGCATCAGGGTTGTGCTTCACATGTCACTCCTGCCTGCCACCACGGCCACCTTGAGGATTTGACTCCATCAAAAGCATTACCTATCAACTCAATAACCGCAGACACTATGGATACGACAGCTATTACTTTTATATGTCATATTTGCACCCAGAACATGAGAATGTCAGTAGTGTCTTGCTCCAACGTTACATTTTCTCCTTTTAATCCATACCTACAAGATAGAAGAAAAAAATAACATATATTATCCATTATTAAAGAGGTCAGTGACATAGAAAGAAGTTGAATATCCGTCAACAAAGATTTCTGATCATTTCCCTAATACCATAAAATATTTGACATACAGCAAAGCAAGTTTTAAAGCTAATTTAAAACCATTTATTCAGAACTTCTGTATATCCCGTAGACGAACTTTTCTCTAAACACTGGTAGTCTGTAAAAAATAATAAAAACATCTAGTTATTAAGTGTAGTTATATGTGAAGGTCGAAAAATAAACGTGTCCGCTAATGTTAGAACTATTGTACAGATATCTTGCATCTCATTATTTCCACATAATTTCACTAATAAAAAAGAAAAAAAAATGTTCAAATTTCACCACATAGTTCTTCCTTTCAAGTGTTGGATACTGGTTTGACGCAGCTCCCCGTGCTACTCTAACCTGAGCAATCCTCTTCGTCTCTGTGTAACTCCTGCAAACTCTACCCGTTTCACCAGCTTAATAAATTGATGCGTTGCTCTCCCACTATAATCCCCCCCCCCCCCAACACACTTCCCACTTCCTTCTATTACCAAACTGACTCCTCAGGCTGTGTCCTACTAACTGACCCCTTCTTTTAATAAAGATGTGCTGTAAGTTTCTTGCCTCTGCCACCGTATTCAGTACCTCCTCAATAGTTTTCCGGTCTATCCGTCAAATCATCAGTAATGTTCTAAAGCACTACATTTCCCAAGCTTGTATTCTCCTCCAGTTTGAACTACTTATAGCGCATGTTTCATTTCCGTACAGGGCTACATGCCACCCTAATACCTTAAGAAAATATATCCAAACACTTAAGTTAATATTTGATATGAACAATTTTATGTTTTTCAGTAACACTTGGCTTCGCTATTGTCATTCGCAATTTATATCCTCTCTTCTTCGGCGACTGTTATTTTGCTCAGAATACAAGAAAATTAATTGACTAATTTTAGGTCACTTCTTAAACAAATGCTTTCAAAACTTCATAACTATTTATTACATTTTAAGAGATAGCAAGTATGCCATAACAATAGTTATTTCTAATTTGGTTTCTATCGAAACACAAATAATGGAATGATACTACATCAATTTTGCATCAATGAATACATTTCATTATGATTAATTGAAGCAATCAACAATAATGGTTGATCATGTTCACTCATTCAGTTTCTGTAATAAAACAATATGACTAATTTCTAATGTGTGTGGTTGTGTAAAAAGACGCATCTGATGATTTAGTCCTAATAGTAAAACTCATAATTTCTGCAATTGATTGTCGTTGTTTCAAAACTACATTGGCGGAATCTTAATCTTATTTCAGATGGAATACCACTTAATTTCCATCTACATTTATGATGTAGTTTACAATATGACATTCCACTACAGGTATCAGCATGCCGCAGCCAAGAGGCTCCACCTGGCCATCGTAGAATAACTGAAGAGCCAACAGCCAACTGGTCCACCAGGCCCACCAACCTGAGGTCCTGATCCAACTGGTCCATCAACTGGAGGTCCTGAACCAAATGGACAATCAAGACCACCAACTGGAGGTCCTGAACCAACTCGAGAACCCCAGCCAACTGGAGGACCCCAACCAACTGAAGGGCCCCAACCAACTGGTGGGCCTGAACCAACTGGAGGCCCCCAGCCAACTGGCGAACCTCAGCCTACTGGAGGACCTCAACCTATTGGACCACCATGGCCACCTGGCCATATTTGGCGTGGTGTTTTCTAGTGTTGCAAGATTAGCGCACCTGGAAATATTAAAGGATTTCAACTCTTTCTAGTTGAAGTTAGCCGAATTAATTGATGGAAGTGTTCCTATGATACATAAAAATTAATTCCGATTAAACCAGCAATGGAAAAGCTCCATTAACGTTTTATTTATTGTGTACTGTAAAATCAACCACTTCTCCAAAAATATGATACCAATATGCAGAAATCATTACATGCCTCATGAACTTCTTCACCACATAGTTAGCAGTTCCAAAAGACGCTGTGCATGGCCGAAGGGGTCCGCATTAGCGACTATGTGTGCTTCATGAATTGATTCGTTTCTGGTGAAAAACAAACAAAGGCATAAAACTACATCACATTTGCATCAATGCATAAATTTCATTATGATTACTTGAAGAAATCGACAATAAGGTTTGATCATGTTCACTCTTTCATTTTCTGTAATAAAACAGGAAGACTGATTTTTAATGTGAATCAGGGTAAAAAAACAAATTGATCTTTCAACGATATTGAGGCTTTGATGTTCTGTGATGCATCTTGTGATCTAAGGTGGAAGCCGCCCAGTGTGGCGTCGCACTCAACAAGACTTGCACTTGGCGCCCGAACTTCCCACCTGGGAACTCCCGGCCACTTACGCCATACGATAAATTTTTTTTTTCACATTTTACCCTTCTTTATGTATGTGACTTAATACACGTATATTATTTGTTGGATAGTGTGATTCTTAAATTTCATCAGCCTACTAGTATTTAATAGTAAGTTGCCTTCTAACAAAAATATTTATCTGGGATCTGGAATTTATGTTTCGTAGATCCAAACATGTCTTCCGAAAAGAATATTTATCAGAACTCAGCGTAACGCAGGTAGCTATTTTAGACTGCTAGTAGATGGTGCTGGCATTTACAGGGAACCTGCCGCTAGTGAGAACTTAAGCTGCATTCATCAAGATAAGAATATTAATCAACATAAGAAGATGAATGTCCTCAGTACTGTTTGAGAATACCATCATCAATAAAAATAGAGGTCCATGTTCACAGCATTGTGTTCTAGTGAAACATGGACTGTGGAAAAACCACACAAAAGAGAATCGAAGCATTTGAGATGCGGAGCGAGAAAAAAATGTAGAAAATTTGGTTACTGATAAGGTAAGGAATGAGGAGGATCTCAACAAAATTGGATAGGAAGGAAACAATGACAGGAAGAAACGACAGAATCGGAGATAAAAAGGACTATATGAAAATCACTGACAAGAAGGAGCGACAGGATGGTAAAGCATGCGTCAACACATTAGGGAATGACTTCCATAGTACTATAAGGAGCTGTAGAGAGGAGAAACTGTAGAGGAAGACAGAGAATGGCATACACCTGGAAAATAACTGTGGACGTAGGTTGCAAGTGTTCGTCTGATGTGGGAAGGTTGGCAGATGGGAGGAATTCGTGGTGGGGCCACTTCAAAGCAGTCTGATGACGTGCGATTGAGTAGCTCATCAGAATGAGATTTTCACTCTGAGCTACCCGAGTACGACTCACGCCCCGACCTCATAGCTATACTTCTGCCAGTATCTCGTCTCTTACCTCCCTTGTTTCCCTTCTAGCATCGAAATGAACCGTTTCTGGACATGGGTCCCTATGTAAAACGATATGTGCTAAGTCCTCTCTACAAGCTCTTGAAGTGTGTAAGATGACTTGTGAAACACCCTGTAGGTAGCATTACTTATAGTGTTACACTAGAGTAATTTTTGTGTAGTTCCAGCTCATTCTTCCCTTTCACAACTTACAAGGGGAAGGCCTCAGACACGGCCAACCGATTCGGCTCAAATTTGGCAGGTCGCTTGTGTACAACCTAAAACGAAGGAATCTAAGGTATTTTGGGCCAACACCCCCTCAATTTTGAGAAAATCACCCCTAAAGATTACGATGAGCAATTGACTCAAAATTGGAGGCAGCGATAGATAATTGTAATTAGAGCATTTTTCATCATCAGGTATGGGGTCCGCAAACTTTTACCAGAAATCGAGGTAAGAAACTTTTACAACTGCCGCTTCTGTAACCACATGGTAGATACTTTTCGTCTACAGGACCGATAGCGCAATGGCCAAAGCAACTGGCTGGGAGTCGGAAACCTGGGTTCGAATCTCGAAGAAACCTAGCCGCTGTTATTCTTTTCGTTTTTATTTTTCCCTATTTCAATTGATAGGGATAGGAGGGTTAATAAGGTAAGTAAATTAATAAGGAATGATAATAATAAGACAGGCAGACTAATTTCCCAAACGCCGTGAGTTGTTAAAGTATTAAAATTTTAAGCCTTGTCACATGAAAGCAACTCCGTGGAAGAGTGCTGCGAATTCCTCACGAGCGATCACAAATAGGCAATCGCGCGACGCTTGTTTACAGCGAGGCACGGGACACAACGCACGCGGGGAGAGTTATGTTGTCCCGGTTGCCTCTTCGTCATATCATAGTTGTGAACCTCGAAGAGGGAAGGTGTCCAGCACGAGTCTTACAGAAGTCAATCGGAAAGAGTTGTTTTCCGTCATTGGGCTGCCGCGGATCTCGCGGATACATGTAGTGATTTTTCCATCGTTAATGCGCCGAATGAAGCACGTATTGTGAATGAATACAGTGTTCTTCCGTAAGTAACATATGACGAGTACTGTAGGTAGTTTGTAGTAATAATGCAGCATGTGCACCCTTCGACTAGCGCTGTGACAAAACTTTCAGGAAACATTACTCACACACAAAGAAAGAAAATATGTTACGTGGACATGTGTCCGGAAACGCTTACTTTCCATGTTAGAGCTCATTTTATTACTTTTCTTCAAATCACTTTAATCATGGAATGCAAACACACAGCAACAGAACGTACCAACGTGACTTCAAACACTTGGTTACAGGAAATGTTCAAAATGTCCTCCATTAGCGAGGATACATGCATCCACCCTCCGTCGCATGGAATCCCTGATGCGCTGATGCAGCCCTGGAGAATGGCGTATTGTATCACAGCCGTCCACAATACGAGCACGAAGAGTCTCTACATTTGGTACCGGGGTTGCGTAGACAAGAGCTTTCAAATTCCCCCATAAATGAAAGTCAAGAGGGTTGAGGTCAGGAGAGCGTGGAGGCCATGGAATTGTTCCGCCTCTACCAATCCATCGGTCACCGAATCTGTTGTTGAGAAGCGTACAAACACTTCGACTGAAATGCTCAGGAGCCCCATCGTGCATGAACCACATGTTGTGTCGTACTTGTAAAGGCACATGTTCGAGCAGCACAGGTAGAGTATCCCGTATGAAATCATGATGACGTGCTCCATTGAGCGTAGGTGGAAGAATATGGGGCCCAATCAAGCCATCACCAACAATGCCTGCCCCAAATTTTACAAAAAAATGGCTTTGAGCACTATGGGACTTAACATCTATGGTCATCAGTCCCCTAGAAATTAGAACTACTCAAACCTAACGACAGCACACAACACCCAGCCATCACGAGGCAGAGAAAATCTCTGACCCCGCCGGGAATCGAACCCGGGAACCCGGGCGTGAGAAGCGAGAACGCTACCGCACGACCACGAGATGCGGGCCAAATTTTACAGAAAATCTGTGTTGATGACGTGATTGCACAATTGCGTGCGGATTCTCGTCAGCCCACACATGTTGGTTGTGAAACTTTACAATTTGATCACGTTGGAATGAAGCCTCATCCGTAAAGAGAACATTTGCACTGAAATGAGGATTGACACATTTTTGGATTAACCATTCGCAGAAGTGTGCCCATGTAGGCCAATCAGCTGCTGATAGTGCCTGCACACGCTCTACATGGTACGGAAACAACTGGTTCTCCCGTAGCACTCTCCATACAGTGACGTGGTCAACGTTACCTTGGACAGCAGCAACTTCGCTGACGCTGACATTAGGGTTATCGCCAACGGCACGAAGAATTGCCTCGTCCATTGGAGGTGTCCTCATCGTTCTAGGTCCTCCCCAGTCGCGAGTCATAGGCTGGAATGTTCCGTGCGCCCTAAGACGCCGATCAATTGCTTCGAACATCTTCCTGTCGGGACACCTTCGTTCATGATGTCTGTCTCGATACAAACGTAGCGCGCCACGGCTATTGCCCCGTGCTAATCCATAAATCAAATGGGCATCTGCCAACTCCGCATGTGTAAACATTGCACTAACTGCAAAAGCACGTTCATGATGAACACTAAGCTGTTGATGCTACGTACTGATGTGCTTGATGCTAGTACTGTAGAGCAATGAGTCGCATGTCAACAGAAGCACCGAAGTCAACATTACCTTCCTTCAACTAGGCCAACCGGCGGTGAATCGTGAAGTACAGTACATACTGATGAACCGAAAATGAGCTCTAACATGGAAATTAAGCGTTTCCGGACACATGTCCACATAACATCTTTTCTTTATTTGTGTGTGAGGAATGTTTCCTGAAAGTTAGGCCGTACCTTTTTGTAACACCCTGTATAGTTGGAAGCCTGTCACGGACGATGGCAAGCGGGAAGTTACCGGACGTCACTAAATACGTCTCTCATAAGGAGGTACAAAATATGGAGGATATACAGAAAGTGACGGCTCTTGTCAGCACGCAAACGGCGTCACTGATGACCAGTTTTAATCGTGAATACGTGATCAACACCGATCAAACAGGATGCGAGTATCGGGTGAACATTCGACGCACGTTATCGCATAAGGGAGAAAATCGAACCCTTGTCGCAGTTGGTAGAAAAACAAACACATTAGTACACGGCGCAATATGCCGTCACAGCCTCTGGAAAAGTTTTGCCTATGGTTTTCCTGTGTTTGCATGAAACGAATGTTACATTTGCTCCTCGGGTTATAGAAGAGGTCATTCGTTTAACCGACTCGTTGAAAAATGCTTACATTATGCGCATCAAATCCGGGAAACTGACGAATGCGATTTACTACAATATTTGACACAATGTGTATAGCTGGCGAGGGTCAGCCGACGTGCACAGCAAACGTAATACCGCCAAACTGCACACCTGTGTGCCAGCCGTGTGATGTTTATTTCTATCGCCAGGTTAAAAACTCTATTTCTAGGCTTCAGAATTGCAGTGTGCTTCTGGAAACCCAACGGGAATTGCACAAGCGCAAGGATGTAATAAGTATTCACAGCATAATTCATAACCAACTTTCAGCATCGATTTTTCAGACAATGATATCGTATGCGTGGTACGCCTCAAAATTGATTCCCAAAAATAGACATATTTTTAAATGCAAACCAAGTTTGTTTTTCGCCCATTCTTGAGAGAGAACAGTGTAGCTGTCGAAAGAATGCAATCATTTGATGTTCTTGGTACGGTGAGTATATTTGTTTCGAATGTTTATATGACAAGTACCATCGATCTAGTTGTTTGAAGAAAAGTGAGGACACGTAACAGTGACTGGGAGAGCCCTTGTAAAGTGACCTGGAGTAACATTTTAGTTGTTTACTATCCCAAAAGGTTTGAGAAATTTATTTGCCTACCTTATTATTATCATTCCTTATTGATTTACTTACCTTATTAACCCTTCTGTCTCTATCAATTGAGATAGGGAAAAATAAAAACGAAAAGAATAACATCCGCTAGGTTTCTTTGATATTCGAAACCGGACTCTCCGATTCCGAGCCAGTTACTTTGCCGGTGCGCTATCGATGCTGTCGGCGAAAAGTGTTTATAGAAGCGGCAGTTGTAAAAGTTTTTTACCTCGATTCCTGGAACAGTATGCGATTGCGGACCCCGTACCTGATGAGTAAAAATGCTCTATTTACAATTATCTATCGATCCCTCCAATTTTGAGTCGATTGCTCGTCACAATGTTTAGGGGTGATTTTGTCAAAAACGAGGGTGGTGTTGACCCAAAATACCTTAGATTCCTTCGTTTTTCGTTGTACACAATCGACCTGCCAAATATGAGCCGATTCGGTTGGCCGTGTCTGAGGCCTTCCCCTTGTTAGCTCGCGATTGTTACCTGAATTGCTGGTCGATCTAAATTAGCCACAATTAATAATAAATAGAAATCTATAAGGCGTACATTAACGGAGATCGTGGTTATATGACTCATACCTTAAGTTTTAGGACCGGCCGCTGTGGTCGACCTGTTCTAGGCGCTTCACTCTGGAACCGCACGACCGCGACGGTCGTAGGTTAAAATCCAGCTTAGGGTGTGGATATGTTTGATGTCCTTAGGTTAGTTAGGTTTAAGTAGTTCAAAGGTCTAGGGGACTGGTGACCTCAGATGTTAAGTCCTGTAGTGCTCAGAGCTCAGAGCCATTTGTACCATTTTAAGTTTTAGGAATCGCGAGCTATGTTATATAGATCGATTCACATTCTTGAGAAGATAACGCATCGATGCTCTTATGCAAGGTAGCCTTTGAACGGGACAAAATAATATCACAGATACTAGACTCGTATTAAGAGGACCAAAGTTAAGATGACCCTGTGCCCGTCAAGATTTCGGTTTCTGTGGATCCCTGACACTCTCAAGGCAAATGTTGTGAGACTGATTGTCAACACGACTCGTCCAATTCCCTTCCTCATAGCTATGTTAGTAGTGACCCCGTCGTCGACAGGAAAATAAAACTCAGTTTTCATTTTCTCTTTTACTATGTTTGACTGGACAGAAAAAATTTCTTTCCCGGAAGACATTTTGGGGAGAGAACATTTCTCGATATGTCCGCTGTAGATAACTGTTTCCTGATTTCTCACAGTTATATATCCCACCTAACCACAGGGGAGACAGAGTATCTGATCAAAAGCATTCGGACAGCCTTACAAGACACAGGAATGAGCAATAGATGTAACACTAGGCGAACGTGTAACCATAACTGAAGGCAGGGAGTATAGTAGTGTCAACAGGAAAGCAGAATGGGTCTGTCGGGAGAGCTCAGTCACTTCAAATTTGGACCAGGCATCAGATGTCACCTGAGTAACCAATCCCTCAGTAACATTTAGACCCTAATAAAGCGCACTAATTTTGACGTGATGTTCAAGTGGAAACGCGAAGGAACAGCCACAGGTAAACTGACACCAGGCAGGACTCCGAGCATTGCAAAAGTGCCTGAAAACGGGGCGAGGATCCACTCGTGAGTTCAAAAGCGCTACCAGAAGTTCAGCAAGTACAGTGACTGCTAGTAGGGAATGCAAAAGAATGGGATGCAATGGTCGAGCAGCGCCTCATAACCCACACATTTGAGGTGCAATACACAGCGAATCTGCTGAATACCGGAAACAGGTGGACTGGAACGAAGAATCATGCTACACTATGTCATTATATTGTAACGTCCCCTTAGAAAACTGATAAATGACTTTGCTGGTAAACTTCTACGTGATTTGATTTTCAAACAGCTGAGCAAAACTGAACCTTTTGAACAGACAGTTTTCTCGTTACTTATTCTGATCATCACTATACTGACACACAATATTTTAGCGCAACGCAATCTGACTTTCAATAATACCTACAAAAGAATGGCTCTGACTAACAATAACCTTTACCTTTCATGAATCACTTTTAATAAAAATCTTCGTTACTCGAACTACTGCAATACAGCGAGCGCAAATACTGCCAGCTAAATAAAAGATGCTAATTATTGAAGGCACTAACTACTGATAGGCATAGTTAGCACATGAAAGATTTTGATAGGGAACAAACAATGTATTTACCTTAATAGTGTTGAGGTGGAATAATATATATATATATATATATATATATATATATATATATATATATATATATATATTCATGACATGCAGTCTTACAAATTTCCTTTTTCTGACGGACGCACGTCCAGTTCGTCCGCTCTCAAATCTCTGGTATCTCTCTCCCCACATCCACCACTGCTGGCAACTCACCTCCAACTGCACAACGCTACGTGCTGTTCACATCCAACAGCCCAACAGTATATAAGCGAATATTATGAGTCCAACCAGCCACAGACTTCACACTGCACCGTCAATGGCGGCGTTACCAACATAAAAACCGAAAGAGCCTTCTTACAATATGATGGAAGATCTGGATTTGGCGGAAGGCTGGATGAAGTTACCTGCCATCATGTGTCAACAGTGAAGCACAGAGGAGATGGTGTTACAGTGTGGTCGCATTTTTGTTGGTTGTACTTCTGGTACCCATATTACGCTTAGGAAAAGGTTGAATGTGGCATCATATGGACACATTTTAAGACATGTTTTACTGTGTACAGTGAATCTCTATTCAGGTCGGAGACGATGGTCCCACTTAAAACACATCATTATTCCTGAAATGGACTGGCGTGCAAAGACTTACGACCTGAACCCAATGGAACAGAGTCAGAACGTCGAGACCGCCCTAGCCACCAGCGTCCAGCGTCACTATTTTCACTGGTATCGGCTCTTGAGGATGAACGGTCTGCCATTCCTCGCCAGAAATTCAGATACCTCAACGAAAGTTGAGTTCAAGACGTCAAGAAGGCAAAACCCTGCATATTAATGTGCACTGATAAATGTCCAGACATTTTTGATTGGATAGTGTATATTTAGTAGGGATAGATATAGTGCATTTGCCTCTTCATACACTCGCTCTTCGATACACTATTATCTGTGTTTTCGCCATCAAATGCTCGACATCAACTCAGTAGCCACGCACAGATGGCGGGTGGCAGCGCTAGCAGTTAAGCGTATATAAGGCGTGTCAGGGGGACGAGGATAACAGTGCATCCGTTGTCGTTATGCGTTAGTAGGGCTATTTATTTAGGCAAACCAAAGACTACGTTTTACTGACAGAAAACCTGTAACAGTTCTGCTAAAGAGACGGCCTTCACTGTGCTTGTTCGTCCTCTACTGGACTACTGCTGTTCTGTATGGGATCCTTGCCAGACAGATCAGGTCAAATAAGGGCAGCTTTCTACTATCGGAAAACAGGCGAAATACTGTCATGGATATGATAAAATAGTTTGGTGGTCATTAAGACAAAAGGGTTTTTTGTTGCAGTGAGATCTTATAACGAAATTAAAATGACCAGATTTCTCCTCTGAATGTGAAACCTTTTTATTATCAACATGCTTAGGGAGAAATGATCATCATGATAGAATAACACGAATCTGAGCTCGTACATAAAGATGTGTGTATTATTTTCCCCCACATGCTGTTAAACAATGGAACGGTAGAGAAATATTCTGAAGGTTCTTCGAAGCATATTTTACCACGCACTTAGGGCGTGAATTACAGATTAGTTATGTAGATGTAGATGTTTTCTAAATCTACAATACTACAAACGTGTATTTGCTTTCCATAGACTGTCTGCTGTGATTTTATAAGAACGAAAATATTTAGTTGTGATCTAATTTTTATGACTCAGTACTTTGACTGAGCTTCTCCTGGTGTCTCACACTTCCTTTTCCTCCGTAACGAAAGATAACATCTGTGATGAGATGCTCGTCCACTGCTGCTAAGATGAAAGTTTTTTTATTTTTTTTAAACTTGTCCAAACTTAATAATCTATTTCAATGTCTGAAAACATTTTCTCACTGATGTGCCACGATCAGTTATTTCCTGACAGTCTCTTTTTTTTTTTTTGGACCTCATAAAAGCTCCGAACTTTTCAGTGTGAGGTCAGATTTTGTACGAAACATCTGATACACAAGATTTGGCTGTATTATTGTAGCTTACTACTGACTAAGTACTCCGAGCACATATCCCAAAGTAAAATGTTGTATAATTTAGATTGTGTATAAATTAATAGGTTCTGCGTTCATATGCTGGTTTGTGTAGTATTTGTGTGCTATAAACTAATGACATTTTCCTGATTATGTTATGATTTATTGATGACTTTCACTTATTGTTCCAGAGTTGCCATAACATCTACGAAGTCGCCGTCATTAAAGGGCTCTGGACCTAGGTAATAATGAATATTTAGTTTTTGTGCGTCTTGTGAAATTAAATAGAAGAGACTTTCTTTTCAAAATAATATACATAGTTTGTGTTTAGCTTAATTCTAAGTAAGGCGTTTTAAACTTATATTCAAAAAAGTGTAATTACACAGGCTGCTCATAAAACATTAGCTGGAAATATATAACCAACCATCTGTGTTACATCTTCCTATAGTTGGCGCACGTGGGACAGTTTGAGATGGCGAGTCTCAAGACTAACATAATACCTTTGTTGTTGCCTTTGTATTGTATCTTTAGTACACAACACTTATGACATGCCTGAAAATTGCTTTTGTCTGCACATCGAGCCCACGTGGAAGTAATCAGTAACAAAATAGCTACAGTTTTTTGTATAAATGTGGAGAACGCTCTTAGCTGTAATGTGGTATAAGATAACATCAACTACGACGTCCTCTGTAAAAAAAGTTTCAAGCATATGAGGACCAGAAATTTTGTCCAAACTACGTTGCCCACTCTCTCAATTTGATTCCGTGTAATCCCATGGAGACACTTATTTAGTAACTCAGAGTCAGACCAGTCTCTGAAAATTTACTTTATAATGCCCATGACAATATTTGGTAGGTAATTACGTGCATATACACGCTTTGCTCGTTGGTACCTATTGTATGTCAACCAAGTGTCTGGACTGTTTAAACATAATCAATATAACTGTTCAAGGTTTGTAGGCAGAGCACATTATACGCTATGGAGTATACCATTCTACTGCCATATGCACCAAAGCGAATATTATTAGTTGTCTTGTTCTCTAGAAATTACGTATTCAATAATATGTCATTCATAAACAATAAGAGAAGGAGGAGTGATGCGAGGAAAAATTACTTTCACGAGCAAGATAGACAAAGCACGGAACCTGCTTAAAGAATTCATGAACTGTTGTTAAAATTTCAAACATCAATTCCCCCAAATATTCTCTTTCGCTATATAACGAACATTTTCCTGTCAACTACCAGCAATAATGACCTACAATTTGCCGTAATTTTGCTGCCTATCAATCGGCACATTTTATCATTTTTTAATTTTTCTAGTTTTGCAAAAGTATTATCTGAAGAATAATTACCATTTCTTTGAATTCCTTTTGGGAACAGGCGTCCAACAAACTCATAATCTCTCTATACAACATTATCTTTACAGGACATGCAGCACAATAGAATACGTTCCATTTATTTACCATGGCGGGGATAGCAGTGTTTGGGTCTCCTGAAAGAGTGCAGTATAATAACGTATTGTTTGTTCTTAACCGTGGTCCCATTCATGTTACATTAAAGTATGCTGTGCGAGAAAAATTGAGCCTTTAAATATGTGGACATGCATTAAGTTTATCTAGTGCTAATACCTTGCCCCTACATATAAATGGGCACCAGTACATTCCCATATGCATTTCGAAAACATAGTTCGGAAATTTTTGGAAGGCCAACCTTGAATTATTAGAAAAGTTATGGTTTGAGAATTTGTTACTGAAGTTTAATTACCAATTACATATTTCTTCTTTAGACTTTCAATAGTTTTTCAGTCTACCCAATTTGATATGGGTGGATGTGTATTACTCAGAGCACGTATTGCTGAGAGAACTGTCAAGAATATTTCCGCTATAAAGAAGAAGCATCCACTAGTTATTTCCTTAATGACTCTCAGTCTGTTTTCTTTCCTATTTAATCTTTTACACTGAATGTAGTAGCGTTCACATAGCCATTCTGCTACAGACTGAAGGGAATGGTCATATCGGTCTGATTAAGTTTAGTGACTTCTATTTTAATTGGTGACGTTATTCTAAAACAATACTGAGTACACCATCTACTTATAATGATTAATATTCATATCTTCATGAAGGAAGCTTAATTTCTCATTAGCGACAGGTTCCCTGTAACTGGCAGCACGAACGGTCTAAAAGGGGTACGTACCCTTCCCTTCTGCCATTGCTACTGCTGGTGTTACGCTGAATTGCGGCTAATGTTCGTTCTAGATGCTGTTATCTACGAAACATAAAGTCCAGATCCCAGATAAATACTGTTGTAGAAGGCAACTTATTAATCAAATAACAGAGCATCATAAAATTTAAGAATCACACTATCAAACTAATGTTTGCTAATACCCATACATAAAAAGAGGTAAAAAATATATAACTGAAGGAGGAGTAAATAGGCTTCAAGGAAACCATCTTAAATCGCAAGTTGTATTACAGAGCATCAAATAGTGTTTCTCAGGGCTCTCTATAGATGAGAAGAGTGTTTTCTCAAAGTATGATATTTGCACATATCAGTTCATGAAGTGCACGTAGTCTGTAACACGGACTCCTTCGGCAATGTACAGCATCTTTTGGAACTGCAAATGAAGTGGTAACGAATTTGATGAGGGATGAACCGATAGTAACTCCTGTAATAATTTTTAAATATTGGTACCATATTTTTGGAGAACTGGTTGCTTTTACAGCACACAGTAAATAAAACATTAATGGAGCTTTTTCATTGCTAGTTTAATCAGAATGTTTTTATGAATCATAAGAACACTTCCATCAATTAATTCGGTTAAAGTCAACTACAAAGGTAAAAACTGAAATCCTTTAACGTTCCCAGATGCGCTAATCTTGCACCAATAGAAAACACCACTCTAAAACAGGGGAGGCGGCCCTGGTTGTCCAGTTGGTTCAGGCCCACCAGTTGGTTGTGGCCCTCCAGTTGGTTGAGGCTCTCCAGTTGGTTCAGGACCTCCAGTTGGTGGGCCTGGTGGTCCAGTTGGTTCAGGACCTCCTGTAGGTTGACCTGTTGGATCAGGACCTCCGGTTGGTGGGCCTGGTGGACCAGTTGGTTGTGGCCCATCAGTTGGTCCAGGAGGGCCAGGCGGAGTCTCTTGGCTGCGGCATGCTGATACCTGTATTTGAATGTCATATTGTGAACTACGTCATATATGTAGATGGAAATTAAGCGGTATTCCATCTGAATGGAGATTAAGATTCCGCTAATGTAGTTTTGAAACAAAGACAATAAATCGCAGAAATTATGATGTGACTATTCGGACTGTAACTTCAGAAGCGTATTTTTACACTGACACACATTAGAAGCCAGTCTCATTATTTTATTGCAAAATCTGAATGAATGAATGTGTTCAACCGTTATTTATGATTACTTCAAGTAAGCATAACTAAATGTATGCACTGATGCCAATTGTAGTTAGTACCAAGCCGTTATTTGTGTTTCGCCAGAAACACATCACTGAGTTTGAACAAGGTCGTATAAAAGGGTTTCGAGAAGCTGGATGTTGCTTACGTGACATTGCAGAAAGACTTGGCAGGAATGTGGCCACTGCAAATGATTGCTGGCAGCGATGATCGCTAGAATATCCAGTAGCAATAAATTGGGATCCGAAGAGCCGTGTGGTACTACCGAGGGGGAAGACCATCGTGCACCGTGTCTGGCTCAGGCACATCGTACTGCATCTGCAGCAGCAATCTGAGCAGCAGTTGGCACCACAGTAATAGAACGAACTGTTATAAATTGGTTAATTCAAGGACGGGTCTGTGGCACACAGTCTGTGGCGTCCACTTGACTGGCCCAAAACAACCGCCATTTGCCACGTCAGTGTTGTCAAGCGAGAGCCTGCAAGGGGGCAGGGCAAAAGTCTGTTGTGATCTCTGATGAAAGCTGATTTCGCCTCAGTGCCAGTGATGGCTGTGTGCTGGTTAGCTGGAGGCAATGCGAGGGCCTGCAGCCTATCAATTGGCGTGCTAGACACACTGGAGTTACAACTGGATTTATGGTCTGGTGTGAACTGCCACTCTGCATGGCAGCACCAGCAGTCTCGTGGTCATCCCACGCACTCTGACTGGAAGTATGCACATCAGTTTGGTGATTCGACCTGCAGTGCTGCCGTTGATGAACAGCGTTTACCAAAAGGACAATGCTCGTCCACATACTGCTGTTGTAAGCCAACATGCTCTACAGTGTCCACATGTGCCTTGGCCTTCTCGATCGCCAGATCTGTCTCTGGTAGAGAACGTATGGGACGTCATCGGCTGACAACTCCATCGTAGTCCACAAACAGCATTAACCGTCTACGAATTCACCGACCAAGTGTAACAGGCGCGAAGCGCCAACCCAAGAACTGACACCCGCACTTGTGCAACACAATGCATTCGCCTTTGCGTGCTTGCATTCAACAGTCTGACGGTTACGCCGGTTATTAATGTACCAACATTTCATATTTGCGATACCTTATCTCTCACTTACACTGACCTGTGGTCTTGCAATGAAAATGATTTAAATATGATACGTAGTTAGATCTATTCCCGAAATTTCTTTAGTCTATATTAATTATTTTTTGTTGTTGCGGTTTTCCCGTAACTTCGACTTGCGACCATACGGTGTAATCACTGTTGCCTCAGAAATCTCAATGGAGCAAAATCTCTAAGTGTTTCAGGCATTCTTCAGTATGTCTTGAAGAGAAGTGAAGTCTGTACAAGGTTTGTCCCATTCGGGTCGTCTCCTGAAGGAAAGCAACTATGCCCGGGCACATGCCGTGACTAGCTTGAAATGAAACACGTGGACAATTCTTTTCTCGAACAAATCATCACGTGTGATGAGATTTGCTGTTATGCACTCGAAGCCACTGCAGAATGACAAAGTGCACAAATTCACGTGAAGTGTTACCGCTTTGACGACATAACCGACTTTCAAACCAATGGGACACACCAGTTGAACAACATGTCAAAGATAGATTTCACTGACAGTTACTTGTAATCAAATGGGGGAGGGGGGAGGGGCACGTAGGATACCTTAAGCATTAAAATCACCGTCTTAATTTGTCTGTACTTTGTACTAACACATTCTCGAATCTTTTTGGACTGATGTTTTACGATTTAAGAAATCCGTCAGTAATAACATGTGGATGCTCAGACGCGGATTTCATCTGTCACCCTCGCAAATATAGATCCAGTAAGAAAGAGGATACAGATTATTTACTGATATTATGCGTGTATAGTTTATAAACGATACACACGAAGTTGATGAATTTTGTACCATCTCCCAATTCTCTTTATTTGTACGTGTAAACTAATGTGAAGACGCTTACAGAACCGACGAAGTTTCAAACACTTTCCAACACTTAGTTTCAAGAATTGCATGTTACGGATAATTGTGCTACATTTTCAAGCATTCATTGTTTGTAAGTGGATGTAGAAGAATATACCAATAAAGATACGTAGAGCACAAATTTCGATAAAGTCTCACTCATTACTACTCACCACAAGACACAGGAGGAGAGCTGCCACTGTCGCCCTCATGGTGATGGAAGTGCTGAGGTGAAGATGGGCTGCAGAGCTTTTATAAAGCTCGCCACTGCGTGATGTGGAGTACTCGTGATTCCGTGACTCTTCAACAAAGGGACGAGCAGAGACAGCAGTGTAAATGTGACAGTGGAGTATCTGGTTGTATCGCAAGCTTACAGAGAACAGCTGCGAATAACTGAATATCTTATTGTCGCTCAGTTTTTCATCGACACCTGCTTGTTCGGAGGTGGCTGCCTCAAAGAAATAAAGAACCAACAAGGCATGACGAGAGTACTCCTACATGAAACTTTTTGTGCCTTGACACAACAAAAGATAAGCGAGGTGGCGCAGTGGTTAGCACACTGGCCCGCGTCGGGCCATCCTGATTTAGGTTTTCCGTGATTTCCCTAAATCTCTTCAGGCAAATGCCGGTATGGTTCCTTTGAAAGGGCACGGCCAACGTCTTTCCCCATCCTTCCGTAATAAGATGGGAGCGATGACCTTGCAGTTTGGTCCCCTTCCCAAATACCAACCAACCAACCAAGTCGTCTTTCTCCGCACACTCCTTCATCGACCTGTTGAATCTCAAAGCTCATCCAGAGTCCTCATTATTTTCCAGTGTGTAAACTGGGAGATTATCTGTCACGTCGAAAAAGAAAGTGGTTATGCGTTATTAGGGGTGACGTACAACATTATCGTACATATGCGACTTCATGAAGTATGTTTATGGTCCGGTACCGTGGTATCAGCCGTTTAAATGACTAATATACTTGTAGCTGCCTTGTAAAAGCTTATATTTGAAGTAAATCATGAATGCAATTTGTAGGATAGACATCCTGAAACGCATAAAGCAAGCACGGTTCTGCAGCTGTTCAGGACTGGGAAGAGTGTGGTTAAAAACCCTGGCCAGCCGTATAGAGTTATGTTGTCCGTGGTTGCCATAAAGATCAATGGTGTTGGGGTTCCTGTGATAAAAACACGCCACGGTTACTGTCCAGGTTTATCCATTTCAAGTTTGTGGTCTGTCAACATGTTGTCGTGACGTTAACTCCCTATCATTCTTTCCATCTTCAGCCTCAGAAGAGAAAATCCTCTGCAAAACTATAGCGAATCCTCGATATATAATTACTAATCTATATTTCGCAATCACTCCTCGAAAGTTGTCTCCTGGTGAACGGAAAATGGCATAGCCAAGCTCTTTTCACGTTTCGGTCTTTGTGGCACCCCACGTAGCCACGTCGTGAATTCCGTTTTCTACTCCTGTCCATAGATTCTCTTCATCCTTCTCTTTCCTTCTTTCGAGATCGTCAGTACATTTTGTCCGCTCCACTGGTGACTCTCTGTCGTTTTCTTGGCCCTCTCTGCCATCGAAGTCTGGTGCGTTGCAAAATACATATGCACTTGCTTCCTCAGTTTCCCAACTTCATCAACAATTTCGAGCAATACTTCCTGAGCTTAACAAGCCAACTCCTACTTGCCTCACGGCTTGTCATACTAGTTTTATCCTACACTCTTTTTTTTCGTACTATCCACATTCATCCTCATCACATATCCTGCAAATCTTACCCTTTTCAGTCTGTTTTTCCTTATACAAGTTTCAGGCACTGCACCCCCAATGGAATAGAATAGAAGCATCCCATCTATAGGAGGCGGCATAAATGGTGGGCTGCGAACGTCCCTTGTCTTGGAACTACTGCACGCTTCGTGTGGTATGTCCCCGTTAACGGCAAACAATCGTTCGTGTCTCCACAAAGTTCATCTCGCCGACTCTCCGATTTTCTGGGCGGAGATCACGTGCAGTAGATGTCTGGCAGCTGGTCCAGCGATTCTGGCTTTCTTCACACGTGCCACTCTTCACAGACTCACACCACAAATGATACCTTTGTTCCAAGATTATTTGTATTACCGGCAGGCGAATACTCACTGTGTGAATTGGTTCACACAGCAAGTTCACTCCAAGAAAGAAAAATTCTGCTCTGGTACACACATAAACAAACCACTAAAACGCAACCTCATCATTAGAATAAAAAATATTTTCTTCTCTCTTACAAACATATGATATCCTCTCGCCCCTTTCCGTTTCACCTTCGTTATGTTTAGGTACAGTTATTGGGATAGACGTAGTTAGGGGTACATGTCAGAAGTGACGTGGATGTTACTTTTTCTTTTATGGTCTAATTGGCGGTGGTAAGTAGATCCTTCTTCTGTTGTAGTTTCCTTTATAATCAGGATAAAAGGAAGGCTAGCTGCCATCTGTAATAAAGGAAACTGTGAGAAGAAAAGAGTAAAGAGTTTTTGACTAGTTATAAAAAAAGTCCTGGATTCCAGATGCGAACATCTCAACTACTTAAAATTTTGAATAAAAACCATCAGCAATGGCAGCCAAAGAAATCTGGCAAAGGAGTCACCCTCGTTCTGCCAACGTCTTTGTTAAAGAGGATGGAGGAGCGGACAGAGATCCAGGGCACTCTCTCGCCCCATGGTGTAGGAGACTGCCCCTAAAAGACGGAAAAATCAGCAATGATCACCGGTATGAGGATGCAGAATCCAATGGAAACCACTGCGCTAAGGACACGTAATGTCTATCCCTAGTACGTGAGACCAGTACTGAACAAGTGTCATGATGATCTCTCTGTAAGCAAAAGATTTCGGACAGTCCCCCATCCAGATCTGCGGAAGAGGACTGTCGAGGGGGGAGGTGACCATGAGAAAAAGATTGAATGACCAATGCAATGTTGACGTTCTGAGAGTCGGGGTGTGGAAATGGCTCTGAGCACTATGGGACTCAACATCTTAGGTCATAAGTCCCCTAGAACTTAGAACTACTTAAACCTAACTAACCTAAGGACATCACACACATCCATGCCCGAGGCAGGATTCGAACCTGCGACCGTAGCAGTCCCGGACTGCAGCGCCAGAACCGCTAGACCACCGCGGCCGGCTCGGGTTGTGGAAGTCAGAAGTCTAAACATGATAGGAAAGCTAGCAAATCTGACGAGGGAAATTCTAAAGCTCAGTCTAGACACAGCTGTGTTCAGTGAAGTGAAAGGGAGAGAAGACAAGGATTTCTGGTCAGACGTGTGTAGGGTAATATCAACTGAAGCAGAAAATGATATATCGGAATTGGGATGCGTTGTGAGATAGGAAGATAAGCAAAGAGTGTGTTACTGTGAACAGTTCAGTGATAGGGTCGTTCTCATCAGCACCGACAGCAGATCAACACCGACGACAACGTTCAGGTACACATGGAGATGCCCAAAGCTGAAGAAGAAGAGATAGGATATCTGTATGAGAATACTGAACAGGTCATTCAGTACCTAAAGGGAGATGAAAATCTAAAAGTCATTGACGATTGGAATGCGGTTAAAGGGCAAGGAAAAGAAGAAAACGTTACTGGAGAATATGGGTTTGGTAACTGAATGAGAGAGGAGAATGACTAATTGAGTTCTGCAATACATCTCGGCTAGCAACTGCAAATACTTTCTTCAAGAATCACAAGAAGATTGATATATTTAGACAGGACCTTTATATATAGGAAGACTCCAAACAGAGGATGGGTAAGCGAAGATTTCGAAATCGAATAACGGACTGTAAGTCGTACCAAGGAGCAGATAAAGATGCAGATCACTATTTAGTAACGTTGAGGAGTAGGCTGACGTATAAGAAAGTAGCCAGAAAAAATAAATTCGTAGATCAGTAGTCGGTTCAGTTATAGAGGTAACGACAGTTGTAGAGGGCATTCACAGAGGCGGAAAGATAAAGTTACGTTCAAGGAAGGTAACTGCGAATAAGCTATGGCCGATACAGAAATAGTTCATTTGATCGACCAAAGAAGGAAGTACAAAAATATTCAGAGTAATTCGGGGATACTAAAACACAAGTCACTTACGGATGAAATGAATAGGAAGTGCATGGAAGCTAAGGATAAATGTGAAGAAATCGACAAAGAATGATTGTCAGAAGAACTGACTCAGCAAACAGAGGCCGAAACGATCTTCATGGAAATTAAAATCAAAGACGGTAACATTAAGAATGTAGTCGGAATATCACCGCTAAGCAAGAGTCTACAAGCGGGAGAATTACCGCACAGCTCATGCATCAAAACTACTGGCAGGAATAATATACAAAATAATAGAAAAGGAAATGAGGACCTGTCAGATGACGATCGGTTTCGGTTTAGGAAAGGCAAAGAAACCTGAGGGGCAGTTCTGATGTTGCAGTTGATAATGGCAGCAAGGCTGAGGAAAAATCAAGGCATGTTCACAGGATCTGTTGACCTGAGAAAAGCGTTCGAGATTGTAACATGGTACACAATCTTCGAAATTCTGACAAAAATATGGCTGAACTATTGGAAAAGACGGGTACTATACAGTATGTACAAAAACTATGAGGGAACATTAAGACTGGAGGACCAAGAAAGAAGTACACGGATTACTGTAAAATGGGTGTAAGACAGGATGTAGTCTTTCGCCCCTATTTTTCGATCTGTACTACGAAGAAGCAATGACGGAAATAAAAGGTATGTTCAAGGGCGGGATTAATTCTCAAGCTGAAGGGATAACAATGACAAGATTCGCTAACGCCACTGTCTTCAGTGAAAGTGAAAAAGAATTACAGGATGTTTTAAAAGGAGCTGTAGAGGGTAAAAACTGTAGAGGAAGACAGAAACTGTCATACACCTAGAAAATAACTCTGGACGGAGGTTGCAGATGCTAATCTGAGACAGAAAGGTTCGCACATGAGAGGAATTCGCGATAGGACCGCATCAAAGCAATGAGAACTCTGATGACGTGCGACTCAGCAGCTCTTTTTTTCCTTCTAACATAGGAATCAACCGTTTCCAGACATGGATTCCTATGTAAAACGAAATCTCCTAAGTCCCCTCTACAAGTTCTTGAAGTGTGTAAGATAACTTGTGAAACACCCTGTAGTTGATATTATTTATAGTGTTACACTCCTGTAACTTGTGTACAGTTGCACATTATTCTTCCCTTTCACAACTTAGACCCGAACTTGAATTGCTATTCACATCTAAACTAGCCATCATTAATAAGAAATAGAGATCTAGATGGCGTATACCAATGAAGATCCTGGTTTCATGACGCATACCTTAAGCTGTAATAAATGCGAACGGTGTTGTATATATGGATTCACATTCTTGAGAAAAGAACGACTCGATGCTCTTATTCGAGGTAGGTTATGAAAGGGAGAAGATAATAATTAAGATACTAAACTCATATTAAGGAGGCCGAAGTTCAAATGAGTTTATGTCCGACACGATTTCGTTATGAGTGGATCCCTGACACTCACAAGGGAAATGCTGTGAGAGTGTTTGTTAATAGGACTCGTCCAATTCCCTACCTCCTGTTAGCCCTATCATCGATATGTTAGTAGTGACCCCGCGGTCGACACGAAATTAAATCACAACTTTCATTTTCCCTCTTTGTATGTTTTCTAGACGAAATAAACATGTTTCCCCGAAGATTTTACGAGGAGAGAACATAAATGCATATGTCCCCTACAGATAATTGTTTCTTGATTTCTCACAGTTGTATATTCCACCTGATCACAGACGAGATGTACTATCTCTACACAAGCATTCGGACACCCTTATGTAACGCAGAAATGACCAATAGATGTCACCCCGAAACGGATCTGTCACTATAAAAATGACGGCTGTACTCTTTTGTCAATGGAAAAGAAGTAACAGCAGAATGGGTCGATCAGGAGAGCTCAGTAACTTGAGATTTGGACCAGGCATCAGATGTCACCTGAGTAACGAATCCCTTAGTAACATTTACATCCTAATAAAGCGCGCAAATGGTATCATTGTGATGTGTTGGTGAAGTGGAAACGCGAAGGAATAACAACAGACGAACTGAGACCAGGCAGATCTCGTGTACTAACGGGCAGGGAACTGCAAGCACTCCAAGAGTGGCTGAAATCGCACGTGAGTTCAGTAGCTCTTCAAGCAGTCCGGCTAGCGCACTGACTGACAGAAGGGAATTAAAAAGAATGGGATACAGTGGTCGAGCAGCACCTCATCCGAGGTGCAATAGATAGCGACGCTACTGGACAGTGGACGACCGGAAACAGGTGGTCTGGACTGGTGAATCACACTATACTCTGTGGAAATCCGATGGAATATTTGTATTTAGCGAAAGCTTGGACGAAGTTACCTGCCGTCACGCGTCGTGTCAACAGTGAAGCGCGGAGGAGATGGTGTTACAGTATGGTGGCATTATCAGTGGTTAAAGTGTGGTACCCATATTACGCTTAGGAAGATGTTGAATTTGATATCATATGAACACACTTTACAGCACGGTTTATTGTGTACAGTAGAGGATCAGTTTGCAGACGATGCACCATCTCACAAGCCAGCATCATTCCTGAAATGGACTTACGTGAACAGACTTCCGTTTCGGCTCTTCTGGAAGAACGAGCTGCTATTCTTCGACAGACATACATGTACCTCATTGAAAGTAGAGTTCAAGACGTGAAGAGGACAAGACCCCGCATGATAATGTCCACTGATAACTGTCCAGAAACTTTTAATTGGATAGTGTATATTTAGTAGCGATAGGTATAGTGCATTTGCCACTTCATATACGCGCTCTTCGATGCACTAATATGTGTGTTATCACCGTCTGTGCTCGACATCAGCTCGAAATAGCCATGCACAGATGACAGTTGGCAGCATAGATGACAAGGATGACCAATGGCTGTGGTGTGTACCGGCACATAGACATACAGCTCTCGTGAGACTGACAGCCTAGATGAATCATTGGCAACCAACAGCGTCTCCTCAACGACCAATTGGACCTCTACAGCAGGCACGTAGTTCATGGACCCATGCTGACTGCTCTTCATCTGCGACGAAGACTAGAACCTGCACGGCAGTACCTCAACTGGACGTCCACTGAATGGTGACAAAAAAAAAATGGTTCAAATGGCTCTGAGCACTATGGGACTTCACATGTGAGGTCATCAGTCCCTTAGAACATAGAACTACTTAAACCTAACTAACTTAAGGACATCACACACACCCATGTCCGAGGCAGGATTCGAACCTGCGACCGTAGCGGTCGCTCGGCTCCAGACTGTAGCGCATAGTACCGCTCCGCCACTCTGGCCGGCAACAATATTATCTGACATATGTGATTTCATGAAGTACGTTTATGGTCCGATACAGTGGTATCACACGTTTAAATGACTAATACAGCTGTAGCTGTTTTGTAGAAGCTTATATTTGAAGTAAATCATGAATGAAATTTGTAGGATAGACATCCTGAAACGCATAAAACAAGCACGGTTCTGCAGCTGTTCAGGACTGGGAAGAGTGTGGTTAAAAATCCTGGCCAGCCGTATAGAGTTATGTTGTCCGTGGTTGCCATAAAGATGAATGCTGATGTGGTTCCTGTGATAAAAACACGCCACGGTTGCTGCCCAGGTTTATCCATTTGAAGCTTGTGGTCTCTCAACACGTTGTTGACATATTACTGATTACGTGATTTCGATAGAACATGACACCTAAAAATATTCGCTTTGGTGCATACGACACTAGAATAATATTCTCCAAAGCATATAATGCGCTCTGCCTACAAACCTTAAACCATTATATGGATTATGCTTAAATGGACCAGATACTTGGTTCGAATACAATAGGTACCAACGACCAAAGCATGTATATGCGCTTAATTACTCCTACTAAATATTGTCATGGGCATTGTAAAGTAAATTTTCAGAAACTGCTCTGACTCTGAGTTACTAAACAAGTGTCTCCAAAGAATTACACGGAATCAGAATTGGAGAGTGAAGAACGTGGTTTTTACCAGATTTCTGATCCTCATATACTTGAAACTTTTTTTGCAGAGAACGTCGTAGTTGATGTGATCTTATACCTCATTAGAGCTAGGAGCGTTGTCCGCATTATAACAAAAATCCGTTGTTGTTTCGTTACTGATTACGTCCATGAACACTTGATCTTCATACAGTAGCTATTTTCAGGCATATAACAAGTGCAGTGTACTAACGATACAATACAAAGACAACACCATGGTATTATATAATTCTTGAGGCTCGCCATTTCAAACTGAAACATTTGACTGCTGTCCCACGTTCGCCAACTGTAGGAAGATGTGAGACAGATGATTTGTTATATATTCCCAGCTAATATTTTACGAAAAGCTTGTGTATAGATACTTATTAGAAAATAAAATACCGTACTTGGAATTAAGCTAAACAAAAACTAAGTATATTATTTTAAGAAGAAAGTCTCTACTATTTCAGTTCACAAGAAGCACAAAAATTACATTTTCATTATTACCTTGGTCCAGGGAACGTTAATGACGGCGACTTCGAAGATAATAGGGAAATTGTGGTATAATAAGGGAAAGACATCAATAAATAATAATATAACCAGGAAAATGTCATTCGTTTATAGCATACAAATAGGGAGTAGCTGGTACTACACAAACCTGTATATCAACGCATACAAATTTATACACAGCCAAAATTGTACAACATTGTGCTTTGGGATATGTACTCGGAGTACCTAGTCAGTAGTAAGCTACAATAATACAAACAAATCTTGTGTATCAGATGTTTCGCACAAAATCCGACCACACACTGAAAAGTCCGCAACTTTTATCAGGTTCAAGAAAAGAGAAACCAGATAGCTCGGACTGTCAGGAAGTAATTGATCGTGACACATCACTGAGAAAAAGTTTTCGGACTTTGAATTAGATCATTACGTTTGGACAAATTAAAAAAAAAACATTCATCGCAGCAGCAGTGAACGAGCATCTCATCAAAGACGTGATCTCTCGTTACGGAGGAAAAGGGAGGAAGAGACACCGGGAAAAGCTCTGTCGACGAAGCAAAACTTTTGGCACTTTTGTCATAAGAATCAGATCTCAACTAAACATTTTCGTTGTTATATAATCTCAGCAGACAGTCCATGGAAAGAAAATGTACGTTGGTAGTATTGTAGATTTAGAAAACATCTACATCCGCATCTACGTGACTACTCTGTAATTCACGCTTATGTGCGTCGTAAAGGATTTTTCGAAGCACCTTCAGAATATATCTCTACCGTTCCACTGTTTAACAGCATGTGGGGAAAAGAATACACACATCATTCTGTATGAACTCAAATTTCTGTTACTCTATCATGATGATGCTCCCTAAGTATGTTGGCGATAATAAAAAAGGTTTCACATTCAGAGGAGAAAACTGGTATTTGTAATTTCGTTATAAGATCTCACTGCAACGAAAAACCCTTTTGTCTTAATGACCACCAAACTCTTTTATCATATCCGTGACAGTCTATCTCCTGTCTTCCGATAGTAGAAAGCTGCCCTTCTTCGAGCTTATCTGTCTGGTAAGGATCCCATACAGAACAAAAATAGTCCAGCAGAGGACGAACAAGCACAGTGAAGGCCGTCTCTTTAGTAGAACTGTTACAGGTTTTCTGTCAATAAAACGTAGTCTTTGGTTTGTCCAAATAAATGGCTGTGCTAACGCATAACGACAACGGATGCACTGTTATCCTCATCACCCTGACACGCATTATGCACCCTTAACTGCTAGTGCTGCCACCCGCCAACTGTGCGTGGCTACTGAGTTGATGTCGAGCATTAATGGCGATAACACAGACAATAGTGTATGGAAGAGTGAGTATATGAAGTGGCAAATGCACAATACCGCATCGCTACTAAGTATACACTATCTAATCACAAGTATCTGGACATTTTTCAGTGGATATTAATATGCGGAGTCTTGCCTTCTTGACGTCTTGAACTCCACTTTCATTGAGGTATCTGAATTTCTGGCGAGGAATGGCAGCCCGTTCTTCCTCAAGAGCCGCAACCAGTGAAGGTAGTGGAGCTAATGGCTGGAGCGGCCTCGACGTTCTGACTCAACTCAAAGTTGTTCCATTGGCTTCAGGTAGGAAGTCTTCGCACCCCCAGTGCGTTTCAGGTATAATGCTGTCTTTTAAGCGGGACCATCGTCTCCAAACTGAATCTCTACTGTACACAATAAACCATGGATTAAAGTGTGTCCACATGATGTCACATTCAACCTTTTCCTGAGCGTGATATGGCTACCAGAACTAAAAATGCGACTACACTGTAACACCATCTCCACTGTGCTTCACTGTTGACACATGATGGCAGGTAACCTCATCCAGCCTTCCGCCAAATACAAATCTTCCATCATATTGTAAGAAGGCTGTTTAGGTTTTTATGTTGGTAACGCCACCACTGACTGTGCTGTGTGCGGTATGCGGCTGGTTGGACCCATTGTTAGAATATTCGCTTGTATACTGTTGGGCTGTTGGATGTGAACAGCACGTAGCGTTGTACAGTTGGAAGTGCCCCCCAGCAGTGGTGGATGTGGGCAGAGAGATGCCAGAGTATGAGAGGGGACGATTTGGACGTGCGTCCGTCAGAAAAAGGAAATTTGTAAGACTGGATGTCATGAACTGATATATATATACTATGCCTTCTGAACACTATTGAGGTAAATACATTGTTTGTTCTCTATCAAAATCTTTCATTTGCTAACTATGCCTATCAGTAGTTAGTACCTTCAGTAGCTAGAATCTTTTATTTAGCTGGCAGTATTGGCGCTCGTTGTATTGCAGTAGTTCGAGTAACGAAGACTTTTGCGATAAGTGATTCATGAAAGGTAAAGGTTATTGTTAGTTAGGGCCGTTCTATCGAAGGATTATTGAAAGTAAGATTGCGTTGCGCTAAAACATTTTGTGTCAGTTTAGTGATGATCACTATAAGTAATGAGAAATCTGTCTATCGACTTCCAGTTTTGCTCCGCTGTTTGCAAATCAAATAACGTAGAAGTTTACCAGCACAGTCACTTATAATTTTTCTAAGGGGATGTTACAATACAGTCACTTTGTGTACCATGATTCATCGTTCCAGACCACCTGTTTCCAGTCATCAACTATCCAGCAGAGTCGCTCTATATTGCACTTCAAATGTGTGGGTTATGAGGTGCTGCTCGACCATTGCATCCCTTCCGTTTAAATTCCCTACTGGTAGTCACTGCACTTGCTGAACTGCTGGTAGCGCTTTTGAACTCACGAGTGAATCCTTGCCTCGATTTCAGGCACTTTTGCAATGCTCGGAGTCCTGCCTGGAGTCAGTTTACCTGTGTCTGTTCCTTCTCGTTTCCACTTCAACATCACGTCAAAATTAGTCGATATGAGCGCTTTATTTGGGCGTAAATGTTACTGATGGATTCGTTACGCAGGTGACCTCTGATGCCTGGTCCAAATTTGAAGTGACTGACCTCTCCTGACCCACTCATTCTGCTGCCCGAATGCTTTTGATCAGATACTATTCCTCGCCTGTGCTTAGGTAGAATATATAACCGTATGAAATCAGGAAACATCTGTAGCGGACATATCCAGAAATGTTCTCTCCCCATAAAGTATTCTGGGAAAGAACTTTATTCTGTCCACTCAAACATAGTAAGTGAGAAAATGAAAACTGAGTTTTAATCCTGACGACGACTGGGTCACTACTAACATAGCTATGAGGAAGGGAACTGGACGAGTACTATTGACAATCAGTCTCACAGCATTTGCCTTGAGAGTGTCAGGGATCCTCAGAACTTCGGTCCTCTTTCATACGAATCTAGTTTCTTTATTATTATCTCATTCGTCTCATAGGCAACCTTGCATAAGAGCATCGACACGCTATTTTCTCGAGAATCAGAATCCATCTATACAACATCGCTCACGATTCCTAAAACTTAAAATGGTTCAAAGATGGTTCAAATGGCTCTGAGCACTATGGGACTTAACATCTGAGGTCATCAGTCCCCTAGAACTTAAAACTAATTAAACCTAACTAACCTAAGGACATCACACACATCCATGTCCGAGGCAGGATTCGAACCTGCGACCGTAACGCTTGCGCGGTTCCAGACTGAAGCGCCTAGAACCGGTCGGGCTCAGAGGCCGGCCCTAAAACTTAAGGTATGCGTCATGTAACCACGATCTCCTTTTCATTAAGCCATCTAGATTCCTATTTATTATTAATTGTGACTAATATATATCGACTAGCAATTTAGCTTCGCGTCTAAGTTGTGAAAGGGAAGAATGAGCTGGAACTACACAAAAATTACGGGATTGTAACACTATAAGTAGTTCTACCTATGGGTGTTTCACAAGTCATCTTACACACTTCAAGAGCTTGTAGGAGGGAACTAATGATATCTCGTTTTACATAGGAATCCATATGTGGAAACTGTTGATTCTCATGTTAGAGGGGAAACAAGAGCTACTCAATCGCACGTCATCAGTCTGCTGTGACGTGCCACCCCCCCCCCCCCCCCTGAATTCATCCAATCTGCCAACCTTCCCATATCAGACTAGCATTTGCAACCTACGTCCACAGTTATTTTCTAGGTGTATGCCATTCTCTGTCTTCCTCTACAGTTTCTGCTCTCTACAGCTCCTTATAGTACTATGGAAGTCATTCTCTAATGTCTTGACGCATGCTTTACCATCCTGTCGCTCCTTCTTGTCAGTGATTTCCATATAGTCTTTTTATCTCCGATTCTGTCCCTTCTACCTGTCACTGTTTCTTTCCTCTCCAATTTTCTTGAGAACCTCTTCATTCCGTAACTGATCAGTGATTTAATTTTCCACGTTTTTCTATTGCACCACATCTCAAATGCTTCGATCCTCTTTTGTCCTGGTTTTTCCACAGTCCATGTTTAACTAGCACACAATGTTGTGCTCCGAACGTCATCAGAGTTCTCATGTACAAAATTTTCCATCTCAGAGTAGCACCTGCAACCTACGTCCAGAGTTATTTTCTAGGTGTATACCAGTCTCTGTCTTCCTCTACAGTTTTTGCCATCTACAGCTCGATCTAGTACTATTGATTCCTTGTAACACATCCTAGAATACTTTTTCACTTTCACTGAAGTCAGTATGGCATCAGCGCATCTTATCATTAATATCCCTTCACCTTGCGTTTTAATCCTGCTCTTGAACCTACCTTTTATTTCCTTCTTCGTTGTACAGATTGAAAAGTAGTGGCGAAAGACAACATCCTGTCTTACACCCATTTTACAGTAATCCGTGTACTTCTTCCTTGGTCTTCCATCTTATTGTTCCCTCATAGTTTTTGTACATACTGTATATTACCCATCTTTTCCAATAGTTCACCCGCACTTTTCTCAGAATGTAAAACATTTTGTAACATGTTAAATGTCTAACGCTTTTCTCAGGTCAACAGATCCTGTGAACGTGTCTTGATTTTTCTTGATCCTTCCTGCCATTTTCAACTTCAACATCAGAACTGCCCCTGAGGTGTCTTTGCCTTTCCTACACCCAGACCGATCGTCATCTAACAGATCCTCCTTTCCATTTCTATTATTTTGTATATTATTCCTGTCAGCAGCTTTGATGAATGAGCTGTGCGATAATTCTCCCACTTGCAGACTCTTGCTTAACAGTGATATTCTGACTCCATCTTAATGTTGCTGTCTTTGCTTTCAATTTCTCTGAAGATCGTTTCGGCCTCTCTGTTTGCTGAGTGAGTTCTTCTGACATTCATTTGTTTGTCAGTTTCTTCACCTTTATCCTTAGCTTCCATGCACTTCCTATTCATTTCATCCCTTAGTGACACGTATTTCAGTATCCCAGAATTACCCTGCATATATTTTTGTACTTCCTTCTTTCGTCGATCAAATGAACTATTTCTGTATTGGCCATAACTTCTTCGCAGTTACCTTCCTTGTACGTAACTTTTTCTTTCCACCTTCTGTGAATGCCGTCTACAACTGTCCTTAGCTCTATAACTGAACAGACTACTGAGCTACGCAGTGATTTTTCCTGGATAGTTTGTTAATCGTCAGCCTACTCTTCAACATTACTAAATTGTGATCTGGATCTTTATCTGCTCCTTGTTACGACTTACAGTCCAATATTCGATTTTAAAATCTTCCCCTGTCCATGCTCTGGTTGGCGTCTTCCTACATATACCGGTCCTGTCTAAACATGTCAATATTTTTGTGATTCTTGAAGAACGTATTCGCAATTCCTAGCCGAAATGTATTGCAGAACTCAATTAGTCATTCTCCTCTCTCATTCAATTACCAAACCCATATTCTAGCGTAACGTTTTCCTCTGATCCTTCCCCTTTAACCGCATTCCAATCCTCAATGACTATTAGACTTTCATCTCCCTTTAGGTACTGAATGACGCGTTCAATTTTCTCATACAGATTTTTCCTAAAGCCAAACCGATCGTCATCTAACATATCCTTATTTTCTTTTCCATTCTTTGATACATTATTACTGTCAGCATTTTGGATAAATAACCTGTCTAATAGCTTGTGCCTTAATTATCCCAACTGTAGTCTCTTGCTTGACTGTGGTATTCACATAACATTCTTAATGTAACCGCCTTTGCTTTTAATTCCCCTGAAGATCGGTTCAGCCTCTCTGTTTGTTGAGTAGTTTCTTCCGACAATCATTTCTTTTTCGATTTCTTCACATTTATCCTTAGCTTCCCTGCACTTTCTATTTATTTCATCTGTAAGTCACTTGTATTGTAGTATCCCCGAATTTCACAGAAAATTTTTGTTCTTCCTTCTTTCGTCGATCACCTGAACTATGTATTGTGTTAGCCATGGTTTATTCCCAGCTGACTTCCTTGTACCTACCTTTTTCTTTCCAGCTTCTGTGAATGCCCTCTACAACTGTCCTTACCTCTATAGCTGAACTGACTACTAAGCTGTACATTGATTCTTCCTGGCTACTCTGTTAAACTTAAGCCTACTGTTCATCATTACTAAATTGTGATCATTATCTGTGTCTGCTCTTTGGTACGCCTTACAGTCCAGTATTTGATTTCTAAATCTTCGCCTGACCATGCTCTGACTGGGGTATTCCTATACCTTCCAGTCTCTTCCAAGCATACATCCTCCTCTTGTGATCCGGAAAATTTTTTTTTTGATATTGCTAGCCGAATTTTATTGCAAAAAACAATTAGTCTTTTATTTCTCTCATTCAAATATCAAGTCCACATTCTCCCATAACGTTTTCTTCCGCTCCTTCCCTTTCAACCGAGTCCCATTCCTCAATGACTGTTGCACTTTCATCTCCCTTTACGTATTGAATTATCCGTTTGATATTCTCATACAGTTTTCCTATCTCTATGTATACCTGAGCATTGTTGTCGGTGTTGAGTTGATGTCGATTTTGAGGAGAGCAACCGTATCACTGAACTGTTCACAGTAACTCACTCTTTGCCTATCCTCCTATTCACAATGAATGCTACTACGGGTATATCATTTTCTGTTGCAGTTGATTTTACGCTATACTCGTTTGACCAGAAATCCTAGCCTGCTCTCCAAGTCACTTCACTAAACACCACTGTATCTAGAATGAGCCTTAGAATGTCAGCCATCTTTATTGCATCAAAGTGTTTGAGGCCTGAGAAATAAAATTAATGAATTATCTGCGTAGATGAATTAGTCTTCAAACCCAACTGACATAATCTGCCTCTCTGAACATCATGCGATCACTGGTATAGAACTTTTAAGTGTTACAGGGTTTAGCTTGGCATCTCACTTTTGTAAATCAGAAATGGAGAAAGGAGGAGTTGCCACATTCATCAGGAACTGTCATAAATTTAACAACACAGACATTCATAAATTTTGCCTAGAACAGCATATGGAAGCATGTGCAACAGAAGTAGAATTTAACTTTAATCTATTCGTAAACCACCTTGAAGCTGTACTGGCCCATTTAACAACCATAAACAAAGAAATAGTGGTTGCTGCTGATTTCAATGTAGACTTCCTTAAAGACTCTCCCAATAGGAACTTATTTGAGTTAGTAACACTATCATTCAACTTAATTCCTACTGTAAAGTTCCCCACTAGGGTAGCCAATTATTCACAAACAGCCATTGATAATATCTTATAGAAAAGTCCAACAAACAAAATTATATTACAAAACCAATAGTCAATGGCCTCTCAGACCATGAAATGCAGTTCGTTCTGTTAAATGTTAATACTGAACAGGATATAAAACCTGTTAAATCTGAGCTCAAGAGGGTAATCAATAAACCGAAAATTTATTATTTTTGGACACTCCTCAGAGACATTCACTGGACTGATGTTTACAGTGCTCATGGCATGAATGAAAAATATAACACTTTCGCTAATAAAGTGCTTCTCTTATTCCAACACTGTTTTCCCCCAAAACTTACCAAGGTTAGAGCAAGGCCTACAAAGAAGCCATGGATTGCTCAAGGAATAGGGGTATGTTGTAAAACAAAAAGAAAACTGTATCTGTCAGTCCCGAACAGTTCTGATGATGATACTATAGCACATTACAAGAAATACTGCAAAATATTAAAGACTGTAAAATGGACATCAAAGCAAATATATTACAAGGAGAAGATAGTCATATCAAATAACAAAATAAAGACAATATGGGATATAGTGAAGTAGGAGACTGGTAGAACCAGACATGAAGAGGAACAAATAGCATTAAGAGTAAATGATACATTGGTGACAGATGTGTATAGTGTTGCAGAACTTTTTAACTAACACTTTATAACTGTTACTGAAATGTTGTGGTTGTCAGGTTCAGTAGAAGCTGCTATGGAATACCTCAGACCAGTCATTTCAAGTAACTTCCATATATGAATTTGACCCACACTACCCCAGCAGAAATAATGTCCATCATAAAATCTTTAAAATCAAAAACATTTAGTGGATATGATGAAATATCAACAAAGTTAATTAAAGAATGTGATTCTGTGATAAGTAACATATTAATCTATCTGTGTAACCAGTCGTTTATCAGTGGAATATTTCGTGAATGGATGAAATATGCTGAAGTCAAGCCACCGTTTAAGAAGGGAGATAAAGAAACAGCATCAAATTTCTGTCCAATTTCACTGTTGCCAGCATTCTCAAAAATTTTAGAAAAAGTTATGTACAATCGACTTTAAAACTGTCTTATTTCAAACAGCATACTGTCAAAGCCACACTTTGGATTTCTTAAGGTTTCTGATATTGATAAGGCTATCCACACGTACAGTGAAAATGTGCTTAATCCATTAGACAAAAAATTTCAAGCAACTGGTATATTTTGTGATCTGTCAAAGGCATTTGACTGTGTAAATCACAATATCCTTTTAAATAAATTAGAATATTATAGTGTAACAGGAAATGCTGCAAAATGGTTCAAATCTTATATCTCTGGCAGGAAACGAAGCGTGTTATTAGGAAAGAGACATGTATCAAGCTATCAGGCATCAACCAGTTGGGAACTAATTACATGTGGGGTCCCACATGGTTCGCTTTTGGGGCCCTTACTTTTTCTTGTGTATATCAATGACCTTTCATCAGTAACATTACAAGATGCCAAGTTCGTTTGGTTTCCTGATGATACAAAAATTGCAATAAAGAGCAAAACAAGTATAGTCTTAGAAAGAACAGCAAATAAAATATTTGTGGACATTAATCACTGGTTCCTAGCAAAATATTTGTCACTAAACTTTGAAAAAAACACACTACATGCAGTTCAGAACTTGTAAGGAGCGTCCCACGAGTATATGCCTAACATACGATGACAAGCAGATAGAAAAAGTGGACAGTGTTAAATTCTTGGGTTTACAGCTTGATAATAAATTATACTGGGAGGAGGACACCACAGAACTGCTGAAGCGTCTTAACGAATCTCTATTTGCAGCCCTAGACCTCAGGCTCCCCTGCAACTTGTACGTGGAAAATAAGACTGGGAAGGTCAAGATTCGCAGGGTATGTGATAAGGCTGAATGTGGACAGAATGACCAAAAGAGTATGGAAAAAATGGGTATGACAAGCGGAGAGCCAAGTAGCAATTGGGAAGGATGATTCAAAACTGAAAATGAAGTTGAAAAACTGAGAAGGCAAATGCACACATATTTTGCAATGCACCAGAGATCGATGACAGAGAAGGGCAGGAAAACGACAGAGAGACACCAACGTAGCGGACAAAATGATACGGAAGATCTCGAAAGAAGGGCGGAAGAGAAGGATGATGAGGTTCTGGGGCAGAAGTAGAAAACGCAATTCACGAGGGCCGAAATGAAGGAAAAGAAGAACTTTTCTCACGCTCTAATGGGTGAAGAGAGCTTCGCTATGTCATTTGCTGCGCACCACAAAACAAATTTCCAGGAGTTATAGTTGTGGAATACAGATTAGAAGGTAGGAATGATTCGCAGTAAACGTCACGACAACGAATGTGTTAGAGCCTGACCACAAGCTTGAAATGGATAAACTTGGGGTAGAAATTGTGGAGTGTCCTTACCACAGGAATCACATCAGCATTCATCATTATGGCAACCATGGAGGACATATGTCTGTATGGCTGGCCAGGGTTTTTAACCACACTCTTTCCGAAGGACGGTCCAGTCCTGAACCATTGGAACCTTACATTCCTTAAGAGTTTCAGGATGCCTACCCTACAAACTGCAGTGATGATTTACTTCAAATATATGCTTCTACAAGGCAGCTACAGCTATATCAGTAATTTAAATGGTTGATAGCACGGTACCGGAGCATACACATACTTCATGAAATCACATTTGTAAGATATTGTTGTATGTCACCTCCGCTATCACATTACTATTTTCCTTTTCGACGAAGTTTCGTGAAGTCTCGACTGACAGCTACGTCATGACTTGTTGGTTCATTATTTCTTTGAGGCAGACATCTAGGAACTATGGCGTGTCGATGAGAAACTGAGCGACAATGAGATATTCATTTAGTCGCAGCAGTGCTCTGTGACCTTGTGATTATACCAGATCCTCCACTGTCGCATTTGGACGGCAGTCTCTGCTCAGTTCCTTTGTTAAAGAGTCACGGAATCACGAGTACTTCACATCACGCAGTGGCGAGCCTTATAAAAGCTCTGCAGCACGGGCTCACCTCAGCACTTCCATCACCATGAGGGCAACAGTGGCAGCTCTTCTCCTGTGTCTTGTGGTGAGTACTAAAGACTTAGACTTTATCTACATTTGTGCTCTACGTATCTTTACTGGTACTTACTTCCAAATCCACTTACAAACACTGAATGCTTCAAAATGTACCACAATTTTCTACCTGTAGCATGCCATTCTCGAATCTAAGGGCTGAATAGGGTTTGAAACTTTGTCGGTTCTTTAAGCGACTTCATATTAGTTCCATAAGTGCAAATAAAGACAGTTGTGAGATTGTAACCAATTCATCAACTTCGTGTGAATCGTTTATGAACTATACATGCATAATATCAGTAAATAATCTGCATCCTCCTTCTTACTCGAGCAATGTTTGCGAGGGTAACAGCCGAAATCCGTGTCTGAGCATCCACACGTTATTAATGGCGGATTTCAAAAATCGTAAAACATCAGTCCAAAAACTTTCGAGATTACGTTACTACAAAGTACAGAAAAATTAAGATGGTGGTTTTAATGCTTAAGGTATCCAACGTACCCCTTCCCACCTCCCACATTTGATTACAAGGCACAGAACATCCACACACCCATGAGTAACTGTCAGCGAGATCCATCTTTGACATGTTGTTCAACTGGTGTGTCCCATTGGTTTGAAAGTCGGTTATATCGTCAAAGCGTTAACACTTCACGTAAATTTCTGCACTTTGTCGTTCTACTGTGGCCTCGATTTCATGACACTAAATCTCATCGCCAGTGATGATTTGTCCGAGAAAAGAACTGTCCACGTGTTTCGTTTCAAGCTAGTCACGACAGGTGACCAGGCATCGTCGCTTTCGTTCAGGAGAAAGACGTATGGGACAAACCTTGTACACACTTTCCTTCTCTTCAGGACATTCTCAAGAATGCCTTAAACACTTAGATATGGTGCTCCATCGCGATTTCTGACACAACAGTGATTACACCGTATGGTCGCACGTCGACTATGTACTTGACACAGCCTACTTACCTGCTTAAACTGACTCGTCGAATGTATGTCTGTGTTTTTTAGTTGTTCGGGTTGCCACTGTAGTTACTGGGCTGATTCGCTTATACGCCAGAAATAAAATCAGTCTCGGAATTTTCTGGGTGGTCGGTGAATGTAGAAAAATGCCATCAGATTTTCTTCCTCGTGTCTAGCTGGTACTCCATTTCTAATGCTTCTAATGATCTTGCATCTGCATGTCTACATCTTGTATGAAAGATTAATGGATATTTGTTATCATCTGTTCGCAGCATACGTTTATCGCCGTATGTCACTTCATCAGAGAGGTTGAAAATTCTCTAGTTCTGCAAGTACAACATCAGTAATCCCTTTACAAGAGCCTATTTTCAAGTGATATTATTGGGTCAATCCTTATTCTTCACTCATGTTGTGGTAATAATCAAAGTAGTACAACTCTGACGATACACAGCTAAATATGAGAATTCAACAAACATAGCGATTAATCACGAATATAAAAATTGGAATAATCATGAATCAAAACCCTAAAATATTGCTATCGAGTAATTGAACAAAGTAACACATGTTACGAAAGAACATTATTTAGTATACTAGAAGCTCGTTACCAGGAGTAGTTCGCTTGCTTATTTATTCCACTCTGATAGTAGACAGCAAGGGAAATCAAATCTTATATACTGACGGGGAAAACCGCAACACCAAAAAATAAATAATGTCGAGTAATGAAATTTCAGGAATAGATTTGCCGAGGTAACATATTTAAATCATTAACTTTGCAATATCACACGTTAACGTAAATGCGAGATAAGGTATTGGAAATATAAAACGTTGGTACGTCAGTAACCGATTAACGGTCAGATTGTTGAATGCAAGCACGCAAACACGAATGCGTTGTGTTGTACAAATGACGGATGTCAGTTTCTGGGATGGGGTTGCACGCCTGTTGCACTTGGTCGGTCAATACAAGGACGGTTAATGCTGTTTGTGGAAGACGCTAGAGTTGTCAACCGATGATGTCCCAAGGCACATGTGGACACTGTAGAGCGTAGTGGGTTGCAACACCAATATGTGGACCAGCGTTATCCTTTTGGTAAAAGCTGTTAATGGATGGGAGCACTGCAGGTCGAATCACCAAACTGATGTGCATACTTCCAGTCAGGGTGTGTGGGATGTCCACGAGACTGTTGGTGCTGCCATACAGTGTGGCAATCCACACCAGACCATAAATCCAGTCGTAGGTCCCGTGTTTCTAGCACGCCAATAGATAGGTTGCAGGCATTCGGATGGTCTCCAAAACACAGCCACCATTGGCACTGAGGCGGAGCCAGCTTTCATAAGAGATCACAACAAACTTTTGCCCTGCCCCCTTGCGGGCTCTCGCTTTACAACACTGACGTCGCAAATGGCGGTGGTTTAGGACCAGTCGAGTGGACGTTACAGAGCGTCTACAGTAGACCCGTCCTTGAATTAACCAATTTATAACAGTTCTTTTTATCATTGTGGTGGCAACTTCTGCTCAGATTGCTGCTGCAGATGCAGTACGATGTGCCTGAGCTACACACCGAGCACGATGGTCTTCCCCCTCGGTAATACCACACGGCTCTTTGGAACCCAATCTTCTTGCTACTGTATATTCTCGCGACCATCGCTGCCAGAAATCATGTGCAGTGTCCACATTCCTGCCAAGTCTTTCTGCAGTGTCACGTAAGCAAATTCCAGCTTCTCGAAGCCCTTTTATAGGACCCTGTTGAAACTCAGTGACGTGTTTCTGGCGAAACACAAATAATGCCATGGTACTAACTCAAATTGACATCAATGCATACATTTCTTTATGATTACTTGATGTAATCATCAATAATCGTTGAAATTGTTCATTCGTTCAGTTTCTGTAATAAAACAGTAAGACTAATTTCTAATTTGTCTCAGTGTAAAAAGATGCATCTGGCATACAGTCCTAATAGTCACAAGTCATCATTTCTGCGATTCATTGTCTTTGTTTCAAAACTACATTAGCAGAATCTTAATCTCCGTTCAGAAGGAATACCACTTAATTTCCATCTACATATATGATGTGGTTTACAATATGACATTCTACTACAGGTATCAGCATGCCGCAGCCAAGAGACTCCACCTGGCCCTCCTGGACCAACTGAGGGGCCACAACCAACTGGTCCACCAGGGCCACCAACCGGAGGTCCTGATCCAACTGGTCAACCAACCGGAGGTCCTGAACCAACTGGACCACCAGGTCCACCAACTGGAGGTCCTGAACCAACTGGAGAGCCCCAACCAACTGGTGAACCTCAGCCTACTGGAGGTCCTCAACCTACTGGACCACCAGGGCCGCCTGGCCTTTTTTAGCCTGGTGTTTTCTAGTGATGCAAGATTAGCGCACCTGGAAATGTTAAAGGATTTCAGCTTTTACTTTTATAGTTGGCTTTAACTGCGTTAATCGATGGAAGTGTTCTTATGTATCATAAAAATCAATTCTGATTAAACCAGCAATGAAAAAGCTCCATTAACGTTTTATTTACTGTAAAAGCAACCAGTTCTCCAAAATATGGTACCAATATGTAAAAATTATTACAGTAGTTATTATCGGTTCATACCTCATGAAATTCTTTACCACATGATTTGCAGTTCCAGAAGATCCTGTACGTTGCTGAAGGAGTCCGTGTTACCGACTACGTGCACTTCACGAATTGATATGAGCAAATATATCTTCAGGAAATACTCTTGCCATCTATAAAAAGCCCTTTTCACAGTGTACTGATATATAACCTTTGAACGATATTCGGACTTTGATGTTCTGTAATACAACTTGTGACCTGAGATGATGTCTTTGAAATCTATTTTCTCCTCCTTCAGTTACATATTTTTTCCTCTATTTATGTATGAGAATTGGTACACATATATAATTATTTCGATAGTGTGAGTCTTAAACTTCATGGGTCTTATTTTATTTAATTTATATGTTGCCTTCTAATAAAAATATTCATCTGGGATCTTCGTAGATCCTAGCATATCTCCCAGGACGAATATTAACCGTAACTTAAACCTAACATATCTCCCAGAACGAATATTAACCGCAACTCAGTGTAACATCAGCAGTAGCAATGACAGAATGGATGGGAAGGAACCTCTTTTTTACTGCTCTTACGTGGTGCAACCATTTACAAGGAACATGTCGCTAATGAGAAATTAAGCTCTATTTATCGAGACATAAATAGTAATCAATATGAGTAGATGACTCTCCTCAGTATTGTTTTAGGGTACCAGCACCAATAAAATAGAAGTCAATAAACTTAATCATACCGATATGACCAAACTGTTCAGTTTGAACCAGAATGGCTATGGGGATGCTACAACATTAAATGTAAAAGATTAAATAGGAAAGAAAATGAACTGCGAGTCATTAAGGAAATAACGAGCAGATGCATTTTCTTTACAGTCGAAATATTCTTGAAGTCTCTCTAGGCAATATGCAGCTCTGAGTAATACACAGCCATCCATTTCAAATTGGGTAAACTGGAATATTTTTGAAAGTCTAAAGAAGAACTATTTGATTGCTGATGAAACTTCAGTAAGAAATTCTTCAACCCTGACGTTTCAAATTATTCAAGGTTTGTTTTTCCAAAAATTTCCGAACTAGCTTTTCGTGATGTATATGAGAATATACTACAGCCCATTTATATGTAGGGGCAAGATATTAGCACTACATAAACTTAACGCGTTTCCACATATTTAAAGGCTCATTTTTTCTCGCATAGCATACTTGAATGTGACATGGAAGGGACTATTCTAAAGCACAAGCAATACATTATTATATTGCACTCTTTGAGGAGACCCAAACCCTGCTATATGAGCCATGTCAAATTAATGGAAATTTTATATTGTGCTGCATGGCCTGTAATGATAATGTTGTATAGAGAGATGATGAGTTTGTTTGAGGCATGTTCTCAAAAGAAATTCAACGCAATGGTAATTATTCTTCAGATAATCCATTTTTATTCTCCTTTTCTATAACTAGAAAAATTAAAACAATGATAAAATGCGGTAGTTGACAGGCAGTACAAATGCCAGAAATTGTATGTCATTATCGCTAGTAGTTAACTAAAAAGTGTTCCTTATATACCAAAAGAGAATACTTGTGGGAAATGATGTTCGAATTTTTAACAACAGTTCATGAATGCTTAGCCTGTATTGCTCATGAAAGTATTTCTTTTTCCTCGTATCACTCCTCTTTCTCTCCTTGTGTATGAATGGCATATTACTGGTTACATGATTTCGATAGAACATGACACCTAATAATATTCGCTTTGGTGCAGATGACACTAGAATGGTATACTCCAAAGCGTATAATGTGCTCTGCCTACAAACCTTGAACCATTATATGGGTTATGTTTAAGTGGACCAGACACTTGGGCGAATACAATAGGTAGCAACGACCAAAGCATGTATATGCGCTTAATTACTCCTACTAAATATTGTCATTGGCATTGTAAAGCAAATTTCCAGTAACTGCTCTTACTAAACAAGTGTCTTCAAAGGATTACACGGAATCAGAATTAGAGAGTGAAGAATGTGATTTTTACCAGATTTCTGATCCTCATATACTTCAAACTTTTTTGCCGAGAACGTCGTAGTTGGCGTGACCTTATACTTAATTAGAGCTAGGAGCGTTGTCCGCATTATAACAAAAAACTGTTATTGTTTTGTTATTGATTACGTCCACGAACGCTTGATCTTCATACAGAAGCTATTTTCAGGCATATAATAAGTGCTGTGTACTAACGATACAATACAAAGACAACAAAGATATTATACAATTCTTGAGGCTCGCCATTTCAAACTGAAACATTTGACTGCTATCCCACGTTCGCCAACTGTAGGAAGATGTAAGACAGATGATTTGTTATATATTTCCAGATAATATTTTACGAGAAGCTTGTGTATATATACTTGTTAGAAAATAAATTAAAAATACATTACTTGGAATTAAGCTAAACAAGAACTAAGTATATTATTTTGAGAAGTATGTCTCTACTATTTCAGTTCACAAGTAGCACAAAAATTACATTTTCATTATTACCTAGGTCCAGGGAACGTTAATGACAGTGACTTCGAAGATATTAGGGAAATTGTGGGATAATAATATAACCAGGAAAATGTCATTCGTTTATAGCACACAAATAGGGAGTAGCTGATACTACACAAACCAGCATATCAACGCATACAAATTTATACACAGCCAAAATTGTACAACATTGTGCTTTGGAATATGTACTCGGAGTACCTAGTCAGTAGTAAGCTACAGTAATACAATCAAATCTTGTGTATCACATGTTTCGCACAAAATTCGACCACACACTGAAAAGTCGGCAACTTTTATGAGGTTCAAGAAAAGAGAAACCAGATAGCTCGGACTGTCAGGAAATAATTGATCGTGGCACATCAGTGAGAAAATATTTACAGATTTTGAACTAGGTCATTACGTTTGGACAAATTAAAAAAAAAATACAACATTCATCGCAGTAGCAGTGAACGAGCATCTCATCAAAGATGTGATCTCTCGTTACGGAGGAAAAGGAAGGATGAGACACCGGGAAAAGCTCTGTCGACGAAGCAAAAGTTTTGCCACTTTTGTCACAAGAATCAGATCTCAACTAAACATTTTCGTTGTTATATAATCTCAGCAGACAGTCCATGGAAAGCAAATGTACGTTGGTAGTATTGTAGATTTAGTAATCATCTACATCTGCATCTACGCGACTACTCTGTAATTCACGCTTAAGTGCGTGGTAGAGGATTTTTCGGACCAACTTCAGAATATTTCTCTACCGTTCCACTGTTTAACACCATGTGGGGAAAAAGAATACACACATCTTTCTGTACGAGCTCAGATTTCTGTTATTCTATCATGATGATCATTGCTCCCCAAGTATGTTGGCGATAATAAAAAAGGTTTCACACTCAGAGGAGAAAAGAGCTCACTGCAACGAAAAACCCTTTTGTCTTAATGACCACCAAACTCTTTTATCATATCCGTGACAGTCTTTCTCCTGTCTTCCGGTAGCAGAAAGCTGCCCTTCTTTGAGCTTATCTGTCTGGTAAGTATCCCATACAGAACAAAAATAGTCCAGCAGAGGACGAACAAGTTCAGTGAAGGCCGCCTCTTTAGTAGAACTGTTACAGGTTTTCTGTCAGTAAAACGTAGTCTTTGGTTTGCCTAAATCAATGACTCTGCTAATGCATAACGACAACGGATGCACTGTATCCTCATCCACCTGACACGCCTTTTATACCCTTAACTGCTAGTGCTGCCACCCGCCAACTGTGCGTGGCTACTGAGTTGATGTCGAGCATTGAAGAGATAACGCAGATGTGTATGGAAGAGCGAGTATATGAAGTGGCAAATGCACAATACCGCATCGCTACTAAGTATACACTATGTAATCAAAGGTATCTGGACATTTATCAGTGGACATTAATATGCGGGATCTTGCCTTCTTGACGTCTTGAACTCTACATTCATTGAGGTATCTGAATTTCTGACGAGGAATTGCACCCCCTTCTTCCTCAAGAGCCGCAACCAGTGAAGGTAGTGGAGCTAATGGCTGGAGCAGCCTCGACGTTCTGACTCATCTCAAAGTTGTTCCATTGGCTTCAGGTAGGAAGTCTTTGCACCCCCAGTGCGTTTCAGGTATAATTCTGTCGTCTCCAAACTGAATCTCTACTGTACACAATAAACCATGATTCAAAGTGTGTCCACATGAGGCTACATTCAACCTTTTCCTGAGCGTAATATGGCTACCAGAAGTAAAAATGCGACCATACTGTAACACCACTTCCTCTGTGCTTCATTGTTGACACATGACGGCAGGTAACCTCATCCAGCCTTCCGCCAAATACAAATCTTCCATCATATTGTAAGAAGGCTGTTTAGGTTTCTATGTTGGTAACGCCACCACTGACTGTGCTGTGTGCGGTCTGCGGCTGGTTGGACCCATTGTTAGAATATTCGCTTGTATACTGTTGGGCTCTTGGATGTGAACAGCACGTAGCGTTGTACAGTTGGAAGTGAACCCCAGCAGTGGTGGATGTGGGCAGAGAGATGCCAGAGTTTTGAGAGCGGACGGTCTGGGATCTGGACGTGCGTCCGTCAGAAAAAGAAAATTTGTAAGACTGGATGTCATCAATTTATATATATAGTGTTCAGAAGGCATTATATACACACACACACACACACACATATATATATATATATATATATATATATATATATATATATATATATATATATATATATATATATAATGCCTTCTGAACACTATTAAGGTACATAGATTGTTTGTTCTCTAACAAAATCTTTCATTTGCTAACTATGCCTATCAGTAGTTAGGGCCTTCAGTAGTTAGAACCTTTTATTTAGCTGGCAGTATTGGCGCTCGTTGTATTGCAGTAGTTCGAGTAACGAAGATTTTTGCGATAAGTGATTCATGAAAGGTAAAGGTTATTGTTAGGGCCATTCTTTCGAAAGATTATTGAAAGTCAGATTACGTTGCGCTATAATATTGTGTTTCAGTTTAGTGGTGATCAGTATAAGTAATGAGAAATCTGTCTATCGACGTCCAGTTTTGCTCCGCTGTTTGAAAATCAAATAACGTAGAAGTTTGCCAGCACAGTCACTTATAATATGTCTAAGGGGAAGTTACAATACAGTCACATAGTGTAGCATAATTCATCGTTCCAGACCACCTGTTTCCAGTCATCAACTATCCAGCAGAGTTGCTCTATATTGCACCTCAAGTGTGTGGGTTATGAGGTGCTGCTCGGCCATTGCACCCCATCCGTTTAAATTCCCTACTGGTAGTCACTGCACTTGCTGAACTGCTGGTAGCGCTTTTGAACTCACGAGTGAATCCTTGCCTCGATTTCAGGCACTTTTGCAATGCTCGGAGTCCTGCCTGGAGTCAGTTTACCTGTGGCTGTTCCTTCGCGTTTCCACTTGAACATCACGTCAAAATTGGTCGATTTGAGCGCTTTATTTGGGCGTAAATGTTACTGAGGGATTCGTTACGCAGGTGACGTCTGAAGCCTGGTCCAAATTTTAAGTGACTGACCTCTCCTGACCCACTCATTCTGCTGTCCGAATGCTTTTGATCAGATACTATTCCTCGCCTGTGCTTAGGTAGAATATATAACCGTATGAAATCAGGAAACAGTTATCTGTAGTGGACATATCCAGAAATGTTCTCTCCCCATAAAGTCTTCCGGGAAAGATGTTTATTCTGTCCACTCAAACATAGTAAAAGAGAAAATGAAAACTGAGTTTTAATCCTGACGACGACGGGGTCACTACTAACATAGCTATGAGGAAGGGAACTGGACTAGCACTATTGACAATCAGTCTCACAGGATTTGCCTTGAGAGTGTCAGGGATCCACAGAAAGCGATATCTTTACGGGCAGAGGGTCATTTGAACTACGGTCCTCTTTAATACGAGTCTAGTATCTTCATTATTATCTTATTCGTCTCATAGGCTACCTTGCATAAGAACATCGACACGTTATTTTCTCAAGAATGAGAATCCATCTATACAACATCGCTCACGATTCCTAAAACTTAAATTGGTTCAAAAGGCTCTGAACACTATGGGACTTAACATCTGAGGTCATCAGTCCCCTAGAACTTAAAACTAATTAAACCTGACGAACCTAAGGACATCACACACATCCATACCCGAGGCAGGATTCGAACTTGCAATCGTAACGCTTGCGCGGTTCCAGACTGAAGCGCCTAGAACCGCTCGGCCACAGAGGCCGACCCTAAAACTTAAGGTATGCGTCATGTAACCACGATCTCCTTTTCATTATGCCATCTAGATTTCTATTTATTACTAATTGTGATTAATGTAGATCGACCAGCAATTTAGCTTCGGGTCTAAGTTGTGAAAGGGAAGAATGAGCTGGAACTACACAAAAATTACGGGAGTTTAACACTATAAGTAATGCTACCTCAAAGTGTTTCACAAGTCATCTTCCACACTTCGAGCTTGTAGAGGGGACTAAGGAGATCTCGTTTTACATAGGAATCCATGTCTGGAATCGGTTGGTTTCCATGTTAGAAAGAAAACAAGAGATACTCCATGGCACGTCATCAGACTGCTGTGATGGGGTCCCCACACGAATCCCTCCCTTCTGCCAACCTTCCCATATCAGACTAGCATTTGCAACCTACGTCCACAGTTATTTTCTAGGTGTATGCCATTCTCTGTCTTCCTCTACAGTTTCTTCCCTCTACAGCTCCCTATAGTATTATGGAAGTCATTCTCTAAAGTCTTGCGCATGCTTTACCATCCCGTCGTTCCTTCTTGTCAGTGATTTCCATATAGTCCTTTTATCTCCGATTCTGTCCCTTCTACCTGTCACTGTTTCTTTCCTCTCCAATTTTCTTGAGAACCTCTTCATTCCGTAACTTATCAGTGATTTAATTTTCCACGTTTTTCTATTGCACCACATCTCAAATGCTTCGATCCCCTTTTGTTCTGGTTTTTCCACAGTCCATGTTTAACTAGCACACAATGTTGTGCTCCAAACGTCATCAGAGTTCTCATGTACGAAACTTTCCATCTCAGAGTAGCACCTGCAACCTATGTCCAGAGTTATTTTCTAGGTGTATGCCAGTCTCTGTCTTCCTCTACAGTTTTTGCCCTCTACAGCTCGCTCTAGTACTATTGATTCCTTGTAACACATCCTGGAATACATTTTCACTTTCACTGAAAACAGTATGTCATCAGCGAATCTTATCAATATTATCCCTTCACCTTGCGTTTTAATCCCGCTCTTGAACCTACCTTTTATTTCCGTCATTGCTTCTCCGTTATACAGACCGAAAAGTAGTGGCGAAAGACTACATCCTGTCTTACACCCATTTTACAGTAATCCGTGTACTTCTTCCTTGGTCTTCCACTCTTATTGTTCCCTCATAGTTTTTGTACATACTGTATATTACCCGTCTTTTCCAATAGATCACCCGCATTTTTCTCAGAATGTAAAACATTTTGTACCATGTTAAACGTCTAACGCTTTTCTCAGGTCAACAGATCCTGTGAACGTGTCTTGATTTTTCTTGATCCTTCCTGCCATTTTCAACTTCAACATCAGAACTGCCTCTGGGGTGTCTTTGCCTTTCCTACACCCAGACCGATCGTCATCTAACAGATCCTCCTTTCCTTTTCTATTATTTTGTATATTATTCTTGTCAGCAGCTTTGATGCATGAGCTGTGCCATAATTCTCCCACTTATAGACTCTTGCTTAGCAGTGATATTCGGACTCCATTCTTAATGTTATCGTCTTTGCTTTTAATTTCTCTGAAGATCGTTTCGGCATCTCTGTTTGCTGAGTGAGTTCTTCTGACAATCATTTGTTTGTCAGTTTCTTCACAATTATCCTTAGCTTCCATGCACTTCCTATTCACTTCATCGATAAGTGGCACGTATTTCAGTATCGCAGATTTACCCTGAATATATTTTTGTACTTCCTTCTTTCGTCGATCAAATGAACTATTTCTGTATTGGCCAGAGCCTCTTCGCAGTTACCTTCCTTGTACGTAACTTTTTCTTTCCACCTTCTGTGAATGCCGTCTACAACTGAACAGACTACTGAGCTACGCAGTGATTTTTCCTGGATAGTTTGTTAAACGTCAGCCTACTCTTCAACATTACTAAATTGTGATCTGGATCTTTATCTGCTCCTTGTTACGACTTACAGTCCAATATTCGATTTTAAAATCTTCCCCTGTCCATGCTCTGGTTGGCGTCTTCCTATATATACCAGTCCTGTCTAAATATATCAATATTTTTGTGATTCTTGAAGAACGCATTCGCAATTCCTAGCCGAAATGTATTGCAGAACTCAATTAGTCATTCTCCTCTCTCATTCAGTTACCAAACCCACATTCTAGCGTAACGTTTTCCTCTGATCCTTCCCCTTTAACCGCATTCCAATCCTCAATGACTATTAGATTTTCATCTCCCTTTAGGTACTGAATGACGCGTTCAATTTCCTCATACAGTTTTTTCCTAAAGCCAAACCGATCGTCATCTAACATATCCTTATTTTCTTTTCCATTCTTTGATACATTATTACTGTCAGCATTTTGGATAAATAACCTGTCTAATTGCTTGTGCCTTAATTCTCCCAATTGTAGTCTCTTGCTTGACTGTGGTATTCACATAACATTCTTAATGTAACCGCCTTTGCTTTTAATTCCCCTGAAGATCGGTTCAGCCTCTCTTTTTGTTGAGTAGTTTCTTCCGACAATCATTTCATTTTCGATTTCTTCACATTTATCTTTAGCTTCCCTGCACTTTCTATTTATTTCATCTGTAAGTCACTTATATTGTAGTAACCCCGAATTTCCCAGAAAATTTTTGTTCTTCCTTCTTTCGTCGATCACCTGAACTATGTATTGTGTTAGCCGTGGCTTACTCCCAGTTGACTTCCTTGTACCTACCTTTTTCTTTCCAGCTTCTGTGAATGCCCTCTACAACTGTCCTTACCTCTATAGCTGATCTGACTACTAAGCTGTGCATTGATTCTTCCTGGCTACTCTGTTAAACTTAAGCCTACTGTTCATCATTACTAAATTGTGATCATTATCTGTGTCTGCTCTTTGGTACACCTTACAGTCCAGTATTTGATTTCAAAATCTTCACCTGACCATGCTCTGACTGGGGTATTCCTATACCTTCCAGTCTCTTCCAAGCATACATCCTCCTCTTGTGATCCGGAAAATTTTTTTTTTGATATTGCTAGCCGAATTTTATTGCAAAAGTCAATTAGTCTTTTCTTTCTCTCATTCAAATATCAAGTCCACATTCTCCAGTAACGCTTTCTTCTGCTCCTTACCTTTCAACCGCGTCCCAATCCTCAATGACTGTTGCACTTTCATCTCCCTTTATGTATTGAATTATCCGTTCGATATTCTCATACAGTTTTCCTATCTCTATGTGTACCCAAACATTGTTGTCGGTGTTGAGTTGATATCGATTTTGAGGAGAACAACCGTATCACTGAACTGTTCACAGTAACTCACTCTTTGCCTATCCTCCTATTCACAATGAATGCTACTACGGGTGTATTATTTTCTGTTGCAGTTGATTTTACGCTATACTCGTTTGACCAGAAATCCTAGCCTGCTCTCCAGTTAACTTCACTAAACACCACTGTATCTAGAACGAGCCTTAGAATGTCAGCCATCTTTATTGCATCAAAGTGTTTGAGGCCTGAGAAATAAAATTAATGAATTATCTGCGTAGATGAATTAGAGTCTTCAAACCCAGGTGACGTAATCTGCCTCTCTGAACACCATGCGATCACTGGTATAGAACTTTTAAGTGTTACAGGGTTTAGCTTGGCATCTCACTTTTGTAGATCACAAAAGGAGAAAGGAGGAGTTGCCACATTCATCAGGAACTGTCATAAATTTAACAACATAGACATTCATAAATTTAGCGTAGAACAGCATATGGAAGCATGTGCAACCGAAGTAGAATTTCACAAAAAAATTCTTCATAATATTAAGTGTATATCGAGCACCTACAGGTAACTTTAATCTATTCGTAAACCACCTTGAAGCTGTACTGGCCCATTTAACAACCATAAACAAAGAAATAGTGGTTGCTGCTGATTTCAATGTAGACTTCCTTAAAGACTCTCCCAATAGGAACTTATTTGAGTTAGTAACACTATCATTCAACTTAATTCCTATTGTAAAGTTCCCCACTAGGGTAGCCAATTATTCACAAACAGCCATTGATAATATCTTTATAGAAAAGTCCAATGAACAAAATTATATTACAAAATCAATAGTCAATGGCCTCTCAGACCATGACATGCAGTTCGTTCTGTTAAATGTTAATACTGAACAGGATATAATACCTGTTAAATCTGAGCTCAAGAGAGTAATCAATAAGCCGAAAATTTATTATTTTTGGACACTCCTCAGAGACATTCGCTGGACTGATGTTTACAGTGCTCATGGCATGAATGAAAAATATAACACTTTTGCTAATAAAGTGCTTACCTTATTCCAACACTGTTTTCCCCCAAAACTTACCAAGGCTAGAGAAAAGCCTACAAAGAAGCCATGGATTGCTCAAGGAATAGGGGTATGTTGTAAAACAAAAAGAAAACTGTATCTGTCAGTCCCGAACAGTTCCGATGATGATGCTATAGCACATTACAAGAAATACTGCAAAATATTAAAACTGTAAAATGGACATCAAAGCAAATACATTACAAGGAATGGTAGTCATATCAAATAACAAAATAAAGACAATATGGGATATAGTGAAGTAGGAGACTGGCAGAACCAGACATGAAGAGGAACAAATAGCATTAAGAGTAAATGATACATTGGTGACAGATGTGTATAGTGTTGCAGAACTTTTTAACGAACACTTTATAACTGTTACTGAAACGTGGGGGTTGTCAGGTTCAGTAGAAGCTGCTATGGAATACCTCAGACCAGAGATTTCAAGTAACTTCCATGATATGAATTTGTCCCTCACTATCCAAGCAGAAATAATGTCCATCATAAAATCTTTAAAATCAAAAACAGCTAGTGGATATGATAAAATATCAACAAAGTTAATTAAAGAATGTGATTCTGTGATAAGTAACACATTAATCTATTTGTGTAACCAGTCGTTTGTCAGTGGAATAAGTCCCGAATGGTTGAAATATGCTGAAGTCAAGCCACTGTTTAAGGAGGGAGATAAAGAAACAGCATCAAATTTCTGTCCAATTTCACTGTTGCCAGCATTCTCAAAAATTTTAGAAAAAGTTATGTACAATCGACTTTAAAACTGTCTTATTTCAAATAGCATACTGTCAAAGCCACACTTTGGATTTCTTAAGGGTTCTGATATTGATAAGGCTATCCACATGTACAGTGAAAATGTGCTTAATTCATTAGACAAAAAATTTCAAGCAACTGGTGTATTTTGTGATCTTTCAAATGCATTTGACTGTGTAAATCACAATATCCTTTTGAATAAATTAGAATATTATAGTGTAACAGGAAACGCTGCAAAATGGTTCAAATCTTATATCTCTGGCAGGAAACGAAGGGTGTTATTAGGAAAGATACATGTATCCAGCTATCAGGCATCATCCAACTGGGAACTAATTACATGTGGGGTACCACATGGTTCGATTTTGGGGCCCTTACTTTTTCTTGTGTATATCAATGACCTTTCATCAGTAACATTACAAGATGCCAAGTTCGTTTGGTTTGCAGATGATACAAAAATTGCAATAAAGAGCAAAACAAGTGTAGTCTTAGAAAGATCGGCTAATAAAATGTTTGTGGACATTAATCACTGGTTCCTAGCCAAATATTTGTCACTAAACTTTGAAAAAAACACACTACATGCAGTTCAGAACTTGTAAGGGGTGTCCCACGAGTATAGGCCTAACATACGATGACAAGCAGATAGAAAAAGTGGACAGTGTTTAATTCTTGGGATTACAGCTAGATAATTAAACTGGGAGGAGCACACCACAGAACTGCTGAAGCGTCTTAACGAATCTCTATTTGCGATGCGAATTGTGTCAGACATAGGGGATATAAAAATGAAAAAGCTGGCATACTATGCTTACTTTCATTCCATAATGTCATATGGGATTATTTTTTCGGGATTATTCATCAGGCCGGGCTAAAGTTTTCTGGGCACAGAGACGTGCAGTAAGAGTTATATGTGGTGTGAACTCAAGAATATTCTTCAGAAGCCTGTTTAGGGAACTAGGGATACTAACTACTCCTTCCCCATATATTTATTCCTTAATGAAATTTGTCATTAAAAGTATATCACTTTTTCAAAGCAACAGCTCAATTCATGGAATAAATACTAGAAATAAGAATAATCTTCACAAGGATTTAAAGTCACTTAATCTTGTACAAAAAGGTGTGCATTATTCAGGAACACACATTTTCAATAACTTGCCAGCAGCCATAAATAGCTTAGCAACCAATGAAATTCAGTTTAAGAGAAGACGAAACGATTTATTGGTGGCCAACACCTTCTACTCCATTGATTAATTTCTCAGTAAAACCAACTAATATAACGTCTGCACAATTTCAGTGCAGTAATATGTTGATTGTCAATATATGTGTGTGTGTGTGTGTGTGTGTGTGTGTGTGTGTGTGTGTGTGCGTGCGTAAGTACAATCTAACTTCTGCACCATTTCTGTGCAGTAATGTGTTAATTGTACTATAGTAGTTGTATCACACGTTCATTACCCTATAAATAAATAAAAAAACCTTTTTTATTTTAAATTCAGTGGATTAGTATGTGTAAAATGACTCTTTCATATAGTGTTCATAAAAAAATGACGATCATTCCACTTGGGACCTGTGGAATGGTACATTAGCTTATTTGTTTTAGTTGTAAATATCTGTCATGTATTGTTAATTTTCTGACATGTTCTACAAACTGTAGGACCTACTTACTATGGATCAATTGGAATGAAAGTATATCTAATCTAATCTTAGAATTTCCCTTTTCAGATTGTCTAGCTTCCCTGCCATGTTGAGACTCCTTAAATTCGACAACCCGGTTCTTAGAACCTTAACCTCTGATTAGTCATTCAGTCTTTTTCTCATTGTTACCTTCCTTTGGCAGTCTTCTCCCGGAGATCGAAATCGGGGACTGTTGTGAAATCTTTTGCCTACAGAGAGATTATCAGGACACTTGTTCAGTTACAGGTATCACGTACTGTGGATACACATTATGTGTCTTTAATGTAGTGGTTTACACTGCCTTCTACATGCTCATGCCGATGATAATTGACTATTCGTCCGCCTTTTTAGCTCAGTTTCCTACCCCATGGGGCGAGAGATTGCTCTGGATCTCTGTCCACTCGTCCGCCCACTTTGACAATGACGTTGAGACAGCCAGGGTGACTTGTTATGCCAGAAGTCTGCGGTTGCCATTGATGATGATTTTTATTTAAAATTTATGCAGTGTCGATGTTCGCACCTGGGACCCAGGACGTTTTCATTAATAGTCAAAAGCGCTACACTTCCTTTTCTCTCAGTTTTCTTGTTACAGGTGGTAGCTCGTCCTCCCTTTGTCCTTGATTACAAAGGAAGTTACGAGGATGAAGTATCTATTTGCCACAGCCACTTTGACCCCTAAAGAAAAGATGACATCTACGCTAACTTTAGACATGCCCCCCTAACTATGCATATTCCAGTAGCTCTACCTAAACATAACAAACGAGGAAAGGGGAGGGGCGAGAGGTTTTCATATGTTTGTAAGAGAGAGGAAAGTATTTTGTATTCTAGTGATCACGTTGCGTTTTAGTGCTTGTTTATGTTTGTAACAGAGAAGAATTTTTCTTTGTTTGAGTAAACTCGCTGTGTAAACCATTGCACATAGTGAGCCTTCGCCTGCCAGTGGTACGCATATATTTTGGAACAAAGGTATCATTTGAGGCGTAGGTCTGTCAAGAATGGCAAGTGTGAAGGAAGTCAGAATTCGCTGGACCAGCTACTGGTGATGATCTCCACCCTGCAAAGCGGAGAGTCGGCCAGATGAACTTGGTCGAGACAGGAACGATTGTTAACCGTTGACGGTGACATACCACACAGAGCGTGCAATAGGGTGAAGACAAAGGGCGTTCGTAGCCCACCATATATGACGCCAACTATAAATTGGCTGCCTCAATTCTATCACACTGAGGAGCAGTCTTAGATCAAGGGTTCCCATGTAACTTGTACCAGGAAAGGGGTAAGATTCACAGAACATGTGATAAGGATGAATGTGGGTAGTATGACGAAAAGAGTGTGGGTATGACAAGCCGAGAGGAATGCAGCAGCTATGTTATTAAACACAGGAAGTATTGGCCGAAATTTTGAATGAAGTTGGGAAACTGAGGAGGCAAGTGCGCATACATATTGCAAAGCACCAGAGATCAATGACACATAAGGCCAGGAAAACGGAAGGGAGGCACCTGTGGAGCGGACAAAATGATACTGACGATCTGGAAAGAAGGGCGAAAGAGAAGGATGAAGGGGTTCTATGGGCAGGAGTAGAAAACGCAGTTCACAACGGGGTTACCTGTGGTGCCAAAAGACCGAAACGAAAGGGAAAGAACATTTCTCATGCTCTAATATGCGAAGAGAGCTTAACTGCCCCATTTATCTTGCACCAGGAAAGGAATTTCCAGGAGTCATAGTTTTGGAATACAGTTTAATAATTATATATCGAGATTACACGATATTTTAAAGCCAGTTCAGCACAAAAATATGCAGAGGAATCTCTCTTCTGAGGGTGTGGATGGAAAGAATGATTCCGCAGTAACGTCACAACGAATGTGTTAGTGACAGACCAAGCTTGAAATGGATAAACTTGGAGCAGAAATTGCGGCTTGTCCTTATCACAGGAACCATATCAGCATTCACCTTTATCGTAACCACGGAGGGTATACACTATGTGATCAAACGTGTCCGGACACCTGGCTGAAAATACTAACAAGTTCGTGGCGCCCTCCATCGGTAATGCTGGAATTCAATTTGGTGTTGGTCCACCCTTGGTCTTGATGACAGCTTTCATTTTCGCAGGCATACTTTCAATCAGGTGCAGGAAGGATTCTTGGGGAATGGCAACCCATTCCTCACGGAGTGCTGCACTGATGAGAGGTACATATGTCGGTAGGTGAGGCCTGGCACGAACTCGGCGTTCCAAAACATCCCAAAAAAGTTCTATAGGATTCATTTCAGGACTTTGTGCAGGCTGGTCCATTACAGGAATGTTATTGTCGTGTAACCCCTCCGCCACAGGCTGTGCATTATGGACAGGTTCTCGTTGGGGTTAAAAGATGCAGTCGACATCCCCGAATTGATCTTCAACAGTGGGAAGCAAGAAGGCGTTTAAAACATCAATGTAGGCCTGCTTTGTGATACTGCCATGCAAAACAACAATTGGTGCAAGCGTCCTCCATGAAAAGCACGACCACACCATAACAACACCGTCTCCGAATTTTACTGTTGGCACTACATACACTGGCAGACGACGTTCACCGGGCATTCGTCATACCCACAGCCTGCCATCGGATCGCCACATTGTGTACCGTGATTCGTCACTGCACACAACGTTGTTCGACTCTTCAATCGTCCAATGTTTACGCTCCTTACAGTAGGCGAGGCGTCGTATGGCATTTACCTGCATGATGTGTGGCTTATGAGCAGGCGCCCGGCATTGAAAATCAAGCTTTCTCACCTCCCGCCTAACTGTCATAGTACTTGCAGTGGATTCTGATGGAATCTGGAATTCCTCTCTGATAGTCTGAATAGATGTCTGCCTATTACAAAATACGACCCTCTTCAACTGTCGCTGGTCATTGTTAGTCAACAGATGAGGTCGGCCTGTACGCTTTTGTGCTGTACGTGTCCGTTCACGTTTCCACTTCACTATCACATCGAAGACAGTGGATATGGAGATTTTTAGGAGTTTGTAAATCTCGCCCACAGTCGTATGACACAAGTGACACCGACTCACCTGACTATGTTCAAAGTTCGTGAGTTCCACAGAGAGGCCCATTCTGCAGTGTCACGTCTAATGACTACTGAGGTCGCTGATATGAAGTACCTGGAAATAGGTGGAACCACAATGCACATAATATGAAAATCGTATATTTTGGGGGTGTCCGGGTACTTATGATCAAATAGTGTACATCACCCGCATTTTTCTCAAAATTTCGAACATTCTGTACCATTTTATAGTGTCGAACGCTTTTTTCAGATCAACACATTCTGTGAGCGTTTCTTAATTTTCTATCAGTCTTCTTGCCATAGAAAGTCGTGGGACTAGGGTCTCCCGTCTGGTAGACCGTTCGGCACTTTCGGAGTCCGTGAATTCCGCGGGTGCTACATTCTGCTCTCTCACGATGTCTAATGACTACTGAGGTTGCTGATATGGAGTACATGGCAGTAGGTGGCAGCAAAATGAGCCTGATATGGAAAACGTATATTTTGGGGGTGTCCGGATACTTTTGATCATGTAGTGTAACTATATGCGGCTGGCCACACTCTCCTTAATGAGGACCCAGTCCTGAACAACTACGGAAATGTGCTTGCTTTAAGAGTTTCAGGATGCCAACCTTACAAATATCATTGATGATTTACTTCAAATATAAGATTCTACAAGGCAGCTACAGGTGTATTTGTCACATAAATCGTTAATACCACGGTACAAGGCCATACACGTGCTTCATGAAATTACGTATGTAACATAACGTTGCACGCCACCCTCAGTAACGCATGACCACTTTCTTTTTCGATGTGACGGATAATCTCCAAAGTAACACACTGGACTTAGTTTGAGCTTTGAGAATCAGCAGGTAGATGAAGGAGTGTGCGGCTTAAGACGACTACTCTCTTGTTGAGTCAAGACACAAAAAGTTTCATGTACGAGTACTCCCGACGTAACATATTGGTTAATTTTTTCTTTGAGGCAGACATCATGGAACAAGCGGGTGTCGATGAAAAACTGAGCGACAATAAGATATGCAGTTGGTCGCAGCTGTGCTCTGTGACCTTGTGATACAACCGGATCCTCCACTGTCGCATTTGGACTGCAGTCCCTGCTCGGTCCCTTTGTTAAAGAGTCACGGAATTACGAGTACTCCACATCACGCAGTGGCGAGCCTTATAAAAGCTCTGCAGCCCGCGCTCACCTCAGCACTTCCATCACCATGAGGGCGACAGTGGCAGCTCTTCTCCTGTGTCTTGTGGTGAGTAGTAAGGACTGAGGCTTTATCGAAATTTGTGCTCTACGTATCTTTATTGGTACTTACTTTTACACCCACTTAAAACACTGAATGCTCCAAATGTACCACAATTTTCTGCCTGTAACATGCTAATCTCGAATCTAAGGGTCGGAAAGTGTTTACAACTTCGTCGGTTCTGTGGGCGACTTCATATTAGTTCCACACGTACAAATAAAAAGAGTTGTGAGGTTGTATCAAATTCATCAACTTCGTGTGAATCGCTAATGAACTATACACGCATAATATCAGTAAATAATCTGCATCCTCCTTCTTACTGGATCAATATTTGCGAGAGTGACAGCTGAAATCCGCGTCTGAGCATCCATACGTTATTACTGGCAGAGTTCAAAAATCGTAAAACATCAGTCCAAAAAGTTTCGAGAATATATTAGTACAAAGTACAGAAAATTAATATGGTGGTTTTAATGCTTAAGGTATCCTACGTACCCCTCCCCCCTCCCCCACTTGATTAGAAGACACAGAACATTCACACACCCACGAGTAACTGTCAGTGAAATCTGTCTTTGACATGTTGTTCAACTGGTGTGTCCTATTAGTTTGAAAGTCGGTTATGTCGTCAAAGCGTTAACACTTCACGTGAATTTCTGCACTTAGTCATTCTGCAGTGACTTCGATTTCATAACACGAAATCTCATCACCCTTGATGATTTGTTCGAGGAAAGAATTGTCCACGTGTTTCATTTCAAGGTAGTCACGCCATGTGCCCAGGCATCGCTGCTTTCGTTCAGGAGTCAAGACGAATAGGACAAACCTTTTACACAGTTTTCTTCTCTTCAAGACATTCTGAAGAATGCCTTAAACACTTAGAGATGTTGCTCCATTGCGATTTCTGACGCAACCGTGATTACACCGTAGGGTCGCACGTCGACTGTGTACTTGACACAGCCTACTTACCTGCTTAAACTGACTCGTTGAACGTATGTCTGTGTTTTTTAGTTGTTCAGGTTGCCACTGTAGTTACTGGACTGATTCGCTTATACACCAGAAATAAAATCAGGCTCGGAATTTTCTGGATGGACGGTGAATGTAGAAAAATGCCATCAGATTTTCTTCCTCGTGTCGTGCTGATACTCCATTTCTAATGCTGCTAATGATCTTGCATCTGCATACCTACATTTTTATGAATGATTACAGGATATTTGTTATCATCTGTGTCAATCCTTGTTCTTCACTCATGTTGTGGTAAAAATCAGAGTAGTACAACTCTCATGACACACAGCTAAATATGAGAAGTAAACAAACATAGCGATTAATCACGAAGATAAGAATTGAATTCATCATGAATCAAAAGCCTAAATTATTTCTATAGAGTAACAGAACAACAGTATTATTTAGTGTACTAGAAGCTCGTTAACGGGAGTAGTTGGCTTGCTTATTTATTCCATTCTGATGGTAGACAGAGGGGGAAATCAAATCTTATATACTGACGGCGAAAACCGCAACACCAAAAAATCATTAAGGGGCTCCGGAAAGGCTCAAAATCATGAAAAGTTCAATTTTTACTTTTTTGCGTTTTCTGAATCTGCAGACTATTACCTTTCAATAGCTATATAATTTATTCAATTCCGAAGACTACAACTATTTTTAAATTTTTTTTGAAATGTGTTCTACATGGGCGTGACCCACTGTGGCGCTGTTAAACTGCTGTTAAATGCTGTTATTATTAACGTCCGTGTTCATCAGGTACATTTTAGTGATGTGAGATAAAGTATGTGTTGTGGCTAACCTGTGATGGTTCAATATATATCGCTGGTGTGACTGTCGATTGTTTCATGTTTATTTACTCTGTCGTTATCTCGAAAATATTCGTAATTAATTCTGTTTCTTGAGTCTCTGTTTTGTTGAAGTATAATAATGAGTAAAAGTAAAGTTATTAGAAATCCTCTGAAGGCTTTTAAGAAAAGGAGAAATGTTGGAAAGCCAAAGGTATGTGTTATTACTGTAAACAATAAAGACGATAACCAAGTGAGTGAACCTAACCTCTCAAGTAAACCTGCCCATAGCAGTCAAAGTGGGAAAGAAAATACTTCACAGAAGAAGCTTGGTTCAATGAGTGAAAACTGTGAATGTTTTATGGGCGAATCGGATGTGAATGAAATATTTGATATGTCGGTTCTCAAAGTAATTTTTTCAAACTGTGTAAGATGTATTCATTGTAGTGAAGTTGGTCTGGAACTCTCCATAATAAAGCACGTAGGACTTGCTAGTGAAATACAACTGAAATGTGATAAGTGTTCATACATGACCACCTTTTGGAACAGTGTTGCAGTAACTGCAACTGAAGAAAATGGTAGCAAAATCTACGAACACAACAACGAGCGATGCTTATTTTAGACAAGGAACGCCTTCGGGCTGCAGACAGGGCTGTAAAGAGTCTAGAAATACAAGCAAGAGTAAACAGGAGGAGGAAGAAGAGGAAGCTGGAGGAGGAGTTTGCAGAGGATGAAGATAATCCATCCTATGGACTTGGAATGCACTAAAAAGTTAATCCAATCTTTGTCGCTCGATTCCCAAAACTTTTATTTTCTCATACTAATTACATGTTTTCTAAGGATCTTCCAAACATATTTGTTTCAGACTTTCAGTAAATGTTACACAGTACCTTCTGCATAATTTAACACAGCCTTTTTCCAAAAAACTGTATATTTTTGAATATATAAATAAAAAATTGCAAAAAAATGTAGTGAATTTTCATTACAATTGAAAAAAAAATCATCTTTAATAACTGAACTAAAATTTTGTAAAATCCCTGTGTTAAGCTGTAGCCCATATTCCAATAAATAATCTGTAAAAAGTTCAACTTCCTACCTCAAATACTTTGTGAGGAAAGATGTAATTTATAAGCGTTATTTTAACATTGCAAGTATAGGGCTTTCCGGAGCCCCTTAATGTCGAGTAATGAAATTTCGGGAATAGATTTGCCGAGGTAACATATTTAAATCATTAACATTGCAAGATCACAAGTTAACGTAAGTGCGAGATAAGCCACTGCAAATTTGAAATACTGGTACATTAATAATCGGTGTAGCCTCCAGAATGTTGAATGAAAGCGTTCAAATGTGAATGCGATCTGTTGTACAGGTGCCGGCTGTTAGTTTGCGGTAATGGGTTCCACGCCTGTTGCACTTGGTCTGTGAATACATGAGCGCTTAATATTGTTTGTGGATGATCTGCAATATCACGACTCACTGCAGAGCATATTGAGTTACAACAGAGGTACGTGGGTGAGCGTTATCCTGTTGAAAACACGACCTGGATTGCCGTTTATGAACGGCATCACGACAGGTCGAATTATCAGATTGCCGTACAATTTTGCAGTCAGGGTGGGTGGAATAACCGCCGGGGTGGTCCATTTGTCACACGAAATCGAATACACCTCAGACCATAACTCCAAGCGTAGGTCAAGTGTGTCTAGCATGCAGGCAGGTGGGTTGCAGGCCTTCATCTGGCATCTTTCTAACCAGCTCTCGTCCATCACTGGTACCGAGACGCATGCAGCTTTCATCAGAAGACACATCTGGCCTTCACCATGCCCTCCAGTGAGCTCTTTCTTGACACTACGGAAATCGCAAATAGCGGTGGCTTGGGATCAGAGGAACGCACGTTACAGGGCGTCTGGCTCGGAGCTGTCCTTGAAGTACCCGATTTGTAACAGTTCGTTGAGTCACTGTGCTTCCAGCTGCTGCCCAAATTGCTGCTGTAGATGCAGTACGATGCGCCAGATCCATACACCGAACACAATGATCTTCTGTCTTGGTAGAGCCACGTCGCTCTAGCTGCTGTACGTTCTCGTGACCACCGCTACCAGCAGCCCTATACAGTGGCTGTCCTTCCAAATCTTTCTACAGTGTCACAGAAGGAAGATCCAGCAACCTGATTTACAGGGCCAGCCGCGGTGGTCTAGCGGTTCTAGGCGCTCAGTCCGGAACCGCACGACTGCTACGATCGCAGGTTCGAATCCTGCCTCGGGCATGGATGTGTGTGATGTCCTTAGGTTAGTTAGGTTTAAGTAGTTCTAAGTTCTAGGGGACTGATGACCACAGATGTTTAGTCCCATAGTGCTCAGAGCCATTTGAACCATTCTTTTTATCTACATTCTTATACTGCCGCAAGTAGCGCGACTCTTATGCGACTGGTGCGAAGTTTAAACAGGCATCTTCCTTCAGCTGCAGTACCAACTTTCGTTTATGTGGCGCAGCTCCTTCTTGATACTACGAAATCTTTCCGTCAGTGTATATAGAGCCACAATGGCAGGGAGGGGTGATGGAGATGAAGAGTGAGCACAAGAGGTTCCAGAGAAGGTCAAAAATTCTTCATTGAAGCATCTGTGTAGCACACCAGGTCAGTGGACGACTTGCCTCTGAATTGTGCTGGGCTGCGTGCCTGCATGCCCCACGATGCTGCCGCAAATTCTCTACAGTGCGCGGGCGGCCTCGTTGCATAAGCTGGCCCACAGTTTCCGCGCGTGTATCCTCGTCAGTATCTGCTATGGCCCTGTGCGGTGCCTCGGTTGTCTCACAGTGGGAAATGCTCATCGCTTAGAGGCGCCCGTCCTCCGATAGAGGAAGATGGCTGGCATGCATGGGTGGGAGGGGGGGGGGGGGGGGGGGTGACCCGCTGCATCCTGAGCAGGAGACTACCTAGCTGCTGAGGTAGACATGGGATTGTCTGCTGCGCTGTGGCACTAAATCCGGGAGGGACTTAGTGTGTAGATCTGTTGCCCTGCTGTGACCTCAAACCGGTGACTTCTGCTGCAGGTCCATGTGATGACCTGCCACAATCCTGTCATGCAAACCTGAGGATAATTTCGTTGCAAACCGTCTGGTACTTACAGTCGGCAGTGGCATATTTGTTGTGCATATGGTCCAGTACCAGTAACGTATCCTAAAACACCACTATCACTACCAATGTGGAAATCTGCCTTGCCACTTGCTGCAGGAGCTTGTGCAGTCCTGTTGAGTCCTCGCTACAGTGCATCGGCCTTGGCGAATTATCAGAGTGAGAATGTCCTACGCTAGTCTGCTGGCAATGCTGCTGGAATACACTGTTCTAGTTCACATTAATATTGTCATATATGGTCAGTATGCTGCAGTATGTATGAACCTAATCTTCAGTAAGAAACATCTTTTTCTAGGTGTAATATACTTATCTCCAATAGACTATCCCTTTGATTTACTGATCATAATAGAGTATGAATGGCACACTAAAGGTCACTGAAGTTAAAAGAAAGATACGTTGAAAAGAGTTGATTGCAGGACATAAAGACTGTTTTACTACATACCCATCCTGTTAAGATTTTCTCTTCAGTTAAATATCCCAGCATCATCCTTATAGGTCTTGTATTATTGCAAAGTTGTGACGTATATAAATTCCATACAAGATAATTGCAATCTCATTTTACTCTGAAAAGCCAAAGAAACTGCTTAACATCGTACAGGGCCGCCGCGATCACGCAGAAGTGTCGCATCACGACAACACGACGTGGCATGGAACGAGTAATGTCTGAAGTGGTGCTCGAAGGAACTGACACCATTAATGCTTCAGGTCTGTCCATAAATCCGTTAGAATAAGAAGTGGTAGGTATCTCTTCTGATCCGCACTTTGCATGGCATCCTGATATGCTCAATAACGTTTATGTTCTTAGACTTTGGTGGCCAGCGGAAGTGTTTAAACTCAGAAGAGTGTTCCCGGAGTTACTCTGTAGCAATTCTACGCATGTGGATCGTCGTATTGTTCTGCTACACTTGACCAAATCTCTTTCGGAATGCACAGTGGCCATAAATGGATGCAAGTGATAGGATGCTTACATAAGTGTAACCAGACGTATCAGGGTTCCCTTATCACTCCAGTTGCACACGCCCAACACCATTACAGAGCCTCCACCAGCTTGAACCGTCCCCTGCTGATATGCAGTGTCCATGGTTTCATGAGGTTGACTCTATACAAGTACACGTTCATAAGCTCGTTACAATATGAAACGAGACTCGTCCGACCATCAACAGTCCAATGTCGGTGTTAACGGGCTCAGGAGAGGCGTAAAGCTTTGTGTCGTGCAGTCATCAAGGGTACACAAGTGAGCGTTCGGCTCCGAAAGCCCATATCAATGATATTTCGTTGAATGGTTCGTACGCTGATACTAGTTGACGGCCCAGCATTGAAATGTTGCAGCAATCTGCGGAAGGACTGCACTTCTATCACTTAGAACGATTCTCTTCAGTCGTCGTTGCTGCCGTTCTTGCAGTATCAGCGATGTCGGAGATTTGATGTTTTGCCGGATTCCTGATATTTACGGTACACTGGTGAAATGGTCGTACTGAATAGTCTCTACTTTATCGCTGCCTCGTAGATGCTGTGTCCCATCGCTGGTACGCCGACTATAACACCACTTCAAACTCACCTAGATCTTGCTAACCTGCCATTGTAGCAGCAGAAACCAATCTCACAACTGCGTCAGGCACTTGTTGTCTTGTAGAGGCTTTGCCGATCGCAGCGCCGTATTCTACCTGTTTGCACATCTCTGTGTTTGAATACGCAAACCTTTACCAATTTGTTTGGCGCTTCAGAGTAAGTAAAAGATGATCTGATGCTAATTCAACTGGAACCCTGTCCAGACATTTGGGGTGTCAATAGAATCTACTGTGGTGTCGAGAATGAGACACGAGCGTCAGTTCCTTTTGATTTTCTTCATACGCCGATATCTTTCGTTACAGATCAAACTCCTAGACGTGAAACAGCACTGAGACTGTCATGAACATTAATGTCGGTTGTTTTGTGCAATTTTTACGAGTTACATCCTTATAGTCGGCGCCACAGTTAAGAATTTCTCCAATTTTCTCCAAGTGCTTCACAGTTATGCTTCACATGTCACTCCTGCCTGCCAACACGGCGACCTTGAGAATTTGACTTCATCAACAGCATCACCAATCAACTCAATAACCACAGACACTATGGATACGACAACTATTACTTTTATATGTCATATTTGCACTCAGAACATAAGAATGTCAGTGGTGTCTTACTCCAACGGTACATTTTCTCCTTTTAATCCATACCTATAAGGTAGAAGAAAAAAACTTATATTAACCATTATTAAAGAGGTCAGTGACTTAGAAAGGAGCTGAATATCTGTCAACAAAGATTTCTGATCGTTCCCCTAATGCCATAAAATAACTGACATACAGCAAAGCAAGTTTTAAAGGTAATTTAATACCATTTCTTCAGAACTGTTCGGTATATTCCATAGACGAATTTTTCTGTAAGAACTGGCAGTCTGTAAAAATAATAAAAACACCTAGTTATTAGGTGTAGTTATATGTGAAGGTCGAAAAATAAACGTGTCCGCTAATGTTAGAACTATTGTACAGACATCTTGCATCTCATTATTTCCACATAATTTCACTAATAAAAAAGAAAAAAAATGTTCAAATTTCACCACATTGCTCTTCCTTTCAAGTGTCGGAAACTGGTTTGACGCAGCTCCCCGTGCTACTCTAACCTGAGCAATCCTCTTCGTCTCTGTGTAACTCCTGTGTAGCTTGAAGGCCAAAAAATTAACACGCCAACTAATGTTAGAACTATTGTACACATATCTTGCAAGTTATTGTTTGCACATAATTTCAGTAATAAAAAAGAAAAAAAAATTGTTCAAATTTCATCACCGTTTCTCTTCCTTTGAAGTGTCGGAAACTAGTTTGACGCAGGTCCTCCTCCTAGTCTAACCTGAGCAATCCTCTTCGTCTCTGTGTAACTACTGGAAGCTCTAACCATTTGAACCACCTTAATAAAGTGATGCCTTGCTCTCCCACTATAATCGACCCCCCCACAACACACTTCACACTTCCTTCTATTACCAAACTGACTCCTCAGGATGTGTCCTACTAACTGATCACTTCTTTTAATAATGATGTGCTATAAATTTCTTGTCTCTGCAATTGTATTCAGTACCTCCTCAATAGGTATTTAGTGTATCCGTCTAATCCTCATCAAGGTTCTGAAGCAATACTTTTCCAAGCTTCTATTCTCTTCCTGTTTGAGGTACTTATCATCAGTGTTTCATTCTCGTAGAGGGCTACATACCACACAAATAATTCAGGAAATATGTCCTAACACTGAAGCTCGTATTCGAGATCAACAATTTTGTGTGTTTCAGAAACACATGGCTTCACTGTTGTCATCCACAATTTATATATTCGCAATTTATATCCTCTTTTCTTCGGCGACTGTTATTTTACTGAGAAAACAAGAAAATTACTTTTAGGTCCCTTCTTAAGCTAATGCTTTCAACAAATATAAATAATTCATTATCTATTTCTTATATAACTTCTTTATTACCTGTTCTGGGATATCAAGTATGCCGTAACAGTAATTATTTATTATTTCTTTTCTGGCGAAAAACAAATAATGGCATGAAACTACATTAAATTTGCATGAATGCATAGGCATACATTTCTTTGTGATTCCTTGAAGCAATAGACAATAATGGTTGATCATGTTCACTCATTCAGTTTCTGCAATAAAACGGTAAGACTGGTTTCTAATGTGCGTCAGGGTAAAGAAACGCATCTGATAATTCAGTCCTAATAGTACAAGTCATAATTTCTGCGATTCATTGTCGTCGTTTCAAAACTACATTAATCTTAATATCCCTTCAGAAGGAATACCACTTAATTTCCATCTATATTCCACTACAGGTATCAGCATGCCGCAGCCAAGAGACTCCACCTGGCCCTCCTGGACCAACTGAGGGGCCACAACCAACTGGTCCACCAGGCCCACCAACCGGAGGTCCTGATCCAACTGGTCAACCTACTGGAGGTCCTGAACCAACTGGACCACCAGGTCCACCAACTGGAGGTCCTGAACCAACTGGAGAGCCCCAACCAACTGGTGGGCCTGAACCAACTGGAGGCCCCCAGCCAACTGGCGAACCTCAGCCTACTGGAGGACCTGAACCTACTGGACCACCAGCGCCGCTTATCCGTATTTGGCGTGGTGTTTTCTAGTGATGCAAGATTAGCACACCAGGAAACATTACAGGATTTCAACTCTTTCTTGTTGAAGTTAGCCGAATTAATTGATGGAAGTGTTCTTATGATACATAAAAATTAATTCTGATTAAACCATCAAAGAAAAGGTTCCATTATTGTTTTATTTACTGTGTACTGTAAAATCAGCCAATTCTCCAAAAACATGATACCACTATACAGAAATCATTACCTCACCAAATCCTTCACCACAACATTAGCAGTTCCAAAAGATGCTGTGCATGGCCGAAGGAGTCCGTATTACCGACTATGTGAGGTTCATGAATTGATTCGTTTCTGGCGAAAATCAAATAATGTCGTGAAACTATATCAAATTTGCATCAATGTATGCCTTTCTTAATGATTCCTTTAAGCAATCGACAATAATGGTTGATCATGTTCACTCTTTCATTTTCTGTAATAAAACAGTAAGACTGATTTCTAATGTGTGTCAGAGTAAAAAAACTAATTGGTCTTTCAACTATATTCAGCCTTTGATGTTCTGTGATGCACCTTGTGATCTAAGGAGATTTCTTTGAAACCTATTTGCCCATCATTCACTTACAAATTTTTTTACCATGTCCGCCCCAATAGCTCAATGGTCTGCTTGTTGGATTGCCACGCATTGGGGCCCGGGTACGCTTCCAGGTTGCTGGGTGTTGTGCTGTCCTCATCATCATTTCATCCCCATTGTCGACGTGGAAGTCACCCAACCTTGCGACGCACTCACTAAGACTTGCACTTGGCGACCGAACTTCCCGTCTGGGAACTCCCAACCACTGACACCATACGATCATTTTTTCCCATTTGTTACCATTCTTTATGTATGTGAACTAATACACATATATAATTAGTTGGATAGTGTGATTCTTAAATTTCAAGGGCCTACTTGTATAATAAGTTGCCTTGTAACAAAAATATTTATCTGGGACTGGAATTTATGTTTTCTAGATCCTAGCATATCTTCCGAAAAGAATATTAACCGGAACTCATCGTAACGTAGGAAGCAGCAATAATACAAGGGATAAGTATGTAGCTGTTGTAGATTGCTTGTAGATGGTGCTGCCATTTAGAGGGAACCTGTCGCTAGTGAGAACTTAAGCTGCATTAATCAAGATACGATTATTTATCAGCATAAGTAGATGAATGTCCTCAGTACTGTTTGAGGATAACATCATCAATAAAAATAGAAGTAACTAAACTTAATCACACAGACCTGACCATTCCGTTCTATTTGATTCACAATGGCTACATGAATGTTACGACATTAAAGGTAAAAAATTAAAAAGGAAACATAACATAGTGCGAGTCATAAAGGACATAATGAGCAGATGCATCTTTTTTACAGTGAAAATATTCTTGAAGTCTCTCTATGCAATACTCAGCTCTGAGTAATACATGGCCATCCACATAAAATTGGGTGGACTGAAAAATTTTTCAAAGGCTAAAGAAGAACCGTGTAATTTGTGATCAATCTTCAGTAGGAAATTCTTCAAGCTGAAAGTTTCAAATTACTGAAGGTTGGCCCTCCAAAAATTTCCGATCGAGTCTTTCATGATGAATATGAGAATGTGCTGCTGTTAATTTCTATGTAGGGGAAAGATACTAGCAGTAAACACTACATCTACATATACATCTACACGGTTACTCTGCAATTCACACTTAAGTCCCCGGCAGAGGGTTCATCGATCCATTTTCGTACTACTTCTCTACCATTCCACTCCCGAATGGCGCGTGGGAAAAAGGAACACCTAATGGTCCCGTTCGAGCTCAGATTTCTCTTATTTTATTATGATGATCATTTCTCTCTACGTAGGTGACCGTCAACAAAATATTTTCGCATTCTGAAGAGAAAGTTGGTGACGGAAATTACATAAACAGATCTCGCCACAAAGAAGACCACCTTTGTTTCAGTGACTGCCATCTCAACTCGTGTATCATATCAGTGACACTATCATCCTTATTGCGCGATTACACGAAACAAGCTACCCTTCTTTGCACATTTTGGATGTTCTCTGACAATCCTACCTGGTAAGGAATCCACACCGCTCAGCAATATTCCAGGAGAGTACGGACAAGTGTAATGTGGGTTGTCTATTTAGTGGGTTTGTCCCATCTTCTAAATGTTCTGCCAACAAACCGGAGTCTTTGTTTCGCCTTCCCCACAATATTATCTATGTGGTCTTTCCAATTTAAGTTTATTCGTAATTGTTATTCATAGGTATTTAGTCGAACTGACAGCCCTTAGATATATGCGATTTATCGTATACCCAAAATTTATTGGATTTCTTTTAGTACCCATGTGGATGATCTCGCGCTTTTCTTTGTTAGTGACAACTGCAACTTTTCGCACCATACAGAAATTCTCCCTAGATCATTTTGTATTTGGAATTGACCGTCTGCTAATTTTACTAGAAGGTAAATTACAGTGTCATCTGCAAAGTATCTAAGGAGGCTGCTCAGATTATCACCTAGATCATACACTACTGGCCATTAAAATTGCTACACCAAGAAGAAATGCAGATGATAAACGTGTACTCATTGGAAAAATATATTATACTAGAATTGACATGTGATTACATTTTCACGCAATTTGGGTGCATAGATCCTGAGAAATCAGTACCCAGAACAACCACCTCTGGCCGTAATAACGTCCTTGATACGCCTGGGCATTGAGTCAAACAGACCTTGGATGGATTGTACAGGTACTGCTACCCATGCAGCTTCAACAAGATATCACAGTTCATCAAGAGTAGTGACTGGTGTACCGTGACGAGCCAGTTGCTCGGCCATCATTCACTGGACGTTTTCATTTGGTGAGAGATCTGGTGAATGTGCTGGGCAGGGCAGCAGTCTAACATTTTCTTTATCCAGAAAGGCCCGTACAGGACCTGCAACATGCGGTCATGCGTTATCCTGCTGAAATGTAGGGTTTCACAGGGATCGAATGAAGGGTAGAGCCACGGGTCGTAACACATCTGAAATGTAACGTTCACTGCTCAAAGTGCCTTCAATGCGAACAAGAGGTGACCGAGACGTGAAACCAATCGCACCCCATACTATCACGCTGGGTGATACGCCAGTATGGCGATGGCGAATACACGCTTCCAATGTGCGTTCACCGCGATGTCGCCAAACACTTCGCGACGATCATGATGCTGTAAATAGAACCTGGATTCATCCGAAAAAATGACGTATTATATTCGTGCACCCAGGTTCGTCGTTGAGTACACCATCTCAGGCGCTCCTGTCTGTGATGCAGCGCCAAAGGTAACCGCAGCCATGGTCTCCGAGCTGATAGTCCATGTTGCTACAAACGTCGTCTTGGAAACGTCCACATCTGTTGACTCAGGGATCGAGATGTGGCTGCACGATCCGTTACAGCCATGCGGATAAGATGCCTGTCATCTCGACTGCTAGTGATAGGAGGTCGTTGGGATTCAGCATGGCGTTCCGTATTACCCTCCAGAACCCACCGATTTCACATTCTGCTAACAGTCATTGGATCTCGACCAACGCGAGCAGCAACGTCGCGATACGACAAACCGCAATCGCGATAAGCTGCAATCCGACCTGTATCAAAGTCGGAAACGTGATGGGTCGCATTTCTCCACTTTACACGATGCATCACAACAATGTTTCAGCAGGAAACGCCGGTGAACTGCTGTTTGTGTATAAAAGTCGGTTGGAAACTTTCCTCAAATAAGCAGGTTGTAGGTGCCGTGATGGGTCGCATTTCTCCACTTTACACGATGCATCACAACAATGTTTCAGCAGGAAACGCCGGTGAACTGCTGTTTGTGTATAAAAGTCGGTTGGAAACTTTCCTCAAATAAGCAGGTTGTAGGTGCCGCCACCGGCGCCAACCTTGTGTGAATGCTCTGAAAAGCTTATCATTTGCATATCACAGCATCTTCTTCCTGTCGATTAAATTTCACATCTGTAGCACGTCATCTTCGTGATGTAGCAATTTTAATGGCCAGTAGTGTATACCGGGTGATCAAAAAGTCAGTATAAATTTGAAAACTTAATAAATCACGGGATAATGTAGATAGAGAGGTAAAAATTGACACACATGCTTGGAATGACATGAGGTTTTATTAGAACCAAAGAAACAAAGTTCACAAAATGTCCGACAGATGGCGCTGGACAGCAAAACGTCAGTGACTGCGCATGACAATCGTGTATAAAAGGAGCTGTAATGTTACAGAGTCGCATCATCCCCAGCCTGGCTGATAAACACCTGCTGGAACGTACGATGTTTATGGAGGATGGCGCTCCACCCCATATTGCTAGACGCGTGAAAGATCTCTTGCACGCGTCGTTCGGTGATGATCGTGTGCTCAGCCGCCGCTTTCGTCATGTTTGGCCTCCCAGGTCCCCAGACCTCAGCTCGTGCGATTATTGGCTTTGGGTTACCTGTAGTCGCAAGTGTATCGTGATCGACCGACATCTCTAGGGATGCTGAAAGACAACATCCGACGCCAATGCTTCACCATAACTCCGGACTTGCTTTACAGTGCTGTTCACAACATTATTCCTCGACTACAGTTATTGTTGAGGAATGATGGTGGACATATGGAGCATTTCCTGTAAAGAACATTATCTTTGCTTTGTCTTACTTTGTTATGCTAATTATTGCTATTATGATCAGATGAAGCGCCATCTGTCGGACAGTTTTTGAACTTTTATTTTTTTTTTTTCTAATAAAACCCCATGTCATTCCAAGCATGTGTGTCAATTTGTACCTCTCTATCTACATTATTCCGTGATTTATACTGACTTTTTGATCACCCGGTATATAAATCAGGAACAGGAGATGGTCTATGACACTACCTGTCGGATGGCCAGATATCACTTATGTTCTACTCGATGTGTTACCGTCTATCACTACGAACTGTTACCTCTCTGAGAGGAAATCACGAATCCAGTCCCACAACCGAGACGATACTCCATATGAACGCCGTTTGTGAGGAACGGTATCAAAAGCCTTCCGGAAATCGAGGAATATGGAATCGATCTGAGGTCCTTTATCGACAGCACTCATTAGATAAGTAGGCTGTTTAGGTTTTTATGTTGGTAACGCCACGTAGCGCTCTATATGAAAATCAGTGACTGTGCTGTGTGCAGTCTGTGGCTGATTTGCACTGTTGGAATATTTGCTATTGTAGTGCTGAGCAGTTGGATGTGAACATCGCGTAGCGTTGCGCAGTTGGAGGTGAGCCGCCAGCAGTGGTGGATGTGGGGAGAGAGATGGCAGAATTTTTAGAGTGTGTCCATCAAAAAGAGTAAATTTGTAATACTGGATATCATGAACTGATATATATATATATATATATATATATATATATATATATATATATATATATATATATGTATATATGATTACTTTTGAACATTATTAAGGTAAATACATTGTTTGTTCTCTACCAAAATCTTTCATTTGCTAACTATGCCTATCAGTAGTTAGTGCCTTCAGTAGTTAGAACCTTTTATTCAGCTGGCTGTATTCGGGCTCACTATACTGCAGTAGTTCGAGTAACGAAGATTTTTGTGAGGTAAGTGGTTCATGAAAGGTATAGGTTATTGTTAGTCACGGCCATTGTTTTGTAGGGATTATTGAAAGTCAGATTGCGTTGGGCTAATAATATTGTGTGTCAGTTTAGTGATGATCAGAATAAGTAAAGAGAGAAATGTCAGAGTATGTTCAGTTCTGCTCAGCTGTTTGAAAATCAAATAACGTAAGAGGATTATCAGCACAGTAATTCATTAATTTTTCTAAGGGGATGTTTCATATGTCGACCCTTAGCCGAGGATGCCTCACTGGAATCTTCTGATTTTTTTTCTTGTAGTTTGTGTAATTAGTGTAGCTATTGTTTATTGCTAGTGTGTAATTGTAGAGAGAATCTTCTTTGTTGTTGTAGTTTTTCGTTGTTGTACAGTAAAACAGATGTAGCATGCATGTAGATTTGCACCAAGTATTTTGTAGCTGTGTTTGAAATTAGTTATATATTATTTTCAGTGCTATTTTAATGTGTTTTCTTATTTTACTCTTCAAATTGTGCTTTTCTGTGTTACTGTGTGAAATAATGTGACAATTATGGAGTGTGAAAAACGTAATACTAGGCTCCAAGGTAAACTGTGAAATGACGACGAGCGTAGCTTATCAGCACCATTGATAATGAATGAACAGACATTCAGCGTAGTAGTTTGGTAATTGTGCATAGGGAATTGGACCAGGCGGCAAATAATGTTGTAAACAGTGAAACAATTAGAGAACAGGGAAGCGTTATCGATCGATTGGTCGGCAACAGCTCGCCTCAGGAATCCAAATTGACAGGATACAATCTTGCAAATACTGTAGATGCGGGTTTTGCGTCCTCACCGTTTTCTGAAATAAGTCAAGACACATTTTCTGCTTTTCAAAATGCACTGCCGAATAGTACTGAGGAACGAACATGTTTCAGACATCAGTGCATTGTTATTACAATTAATGCAACAAATGGGACAAAAGCATCAAAAGTTAGACACAATGGAATAACACCAGAGACAAACACAGCAACAAATGGAACGAAATCAGAAACAAATTAAAGAAACACTTCAACAAACACATGAAGATTTAACTACTGAGTTACATAGCATCGAATCGGAATGTCAAAAATTCTGTAATGACGTAAAAACACAAATTTGTGAGCATTTTCAACCTGTTTTTTCGCTGCATGAAAATGCATTACAGAATCACGAAGCAGCAATAAAAGAACTGCAAACTATTGTTCATAAAAATCACGTGACCTCGCGGCTAAAATTGAGTCAGTTGCATCTACCGATTCGGTTACACAACTTGCAAAAACTCAGGAAAATTTAAAGGACACAGTAGATACTCTGAAAATTTGTTCAGGAAGGCACATGGAGGAAATTAGTTCATCATCAAAGGAAGTAGTGGAACTTTCAGATCAGCTAAATAATTTATCTACGAAGGTAGATGAGAATCTGAATGACACAAGGCCGGTAGTCTTTAATGGCACAGAGGATTACGAACAAATTAGGAAATTCAAACAAAATCAGAATCAAATTAATACGCAACACAAAAGAGAAATCCGGGCAGTACAAGATCAGTTGTCACAAGTAATACGAGAATTACATATTTCAGAGAAGACTCGCGCTCCAACAGGGGAAGAGGGTCTTAGAAATACGGAAAAGCCACAAAATAGAAACACAGGGCATTTCGTAAGTTATGAAAGAAATTGCAAGGTGCACCGAATTTTGAGATGGAACCGCCTGCACGACGTAACAATGACCTATATGCGACTCGCCAACACGATGACTTTGAATATAAGCTGTACATTACTACACGTAAATTCAAAACATTTAAGAATTCTGGCAACGACATTCATCCACAAGCGTGTCTTCATCGATTCTCTCATAGTCTTCCTCCCAACTGGTCATTGGAGCACAGATTAGCATTTATGTGTGGCTACTTAGAGAATGAACCAGCTGTAAGAATGGTCTCAAGCTACTAAAGATTGCGTAAAACGTAGCATCATGATGATGAAACACTTTGAACAATCTGAATTTTCCAGTCTTGTCAAATATTTTGAAGATATGTTGCACAAGAATCAGTACCTGTCAAACCCATACAGCCCCTCAAAATTCATCCGCATTTCCTTAATCAAATTTCCTGGACATTTACGACATATTATTTTGGCAGGACGTTGCAAAGATGACATTGAAGCTTTTCAGGGACTCTTACAAGAATTAGAAATTGACACAGACAGTCTTGGGATGCGAAAACAGGGAAACAATCATTACAGGTCACATCTGCTACAATTCCGTGACGACAGAAACAATGACTGGACACGACAAGGCTATTCTTACAACGCAAATCGTGACCAAAACAGACACCATCGGTATGACAACCACTGCAGAGTAATAATAATCACAGGGAAAGATCAACTCTCCGTGGTAATGACTATGACAGAGACAATCAGAGAAACAGACAATATGGGAACCAAAATAATTATTGTCAAGGGAGACATAACAATTTCAGCCGCAACGGTCCACCTCGCAGTTACGATTCAGGGAGAAATTTTCCACCACGTGACTGACAAGAAAGAAACTATGGAATCTACCGAAATGACGACAGACGATATAATCGTAACGAGATACCTGAATTTCATCAGAACTGTCGGGATTCAAACAGGGCAGGGCTCTCTCGACAAGGTGAATTTGTAGAAGTTAGGTGTCCTAATCCTAATAACGACGCGCGCCAAAAAAGAGACAGTAGACAATGACTCACACCACTGTCAGGTACAAAACATACTTATGAAGCTGACGACGTTGATGCCGTCGCTAGTAATTACGTAAAAATGGAAGACATTAGAGATATCTTACTCCAGGAACACGACGTAAAACAGAACAACATTGCATATCCAGTAATTCACATTACAGTAAATGACGTAAAATTTACGGCAGTACTTGACTCTGGCAGTCCCATTTCAGTAATTAGTGAAACAGCCTTTTGAAAAAACAACAAATCTAACGATTGTCCCACACTTCCGTTACGTAAGATTAAATTACTAGGTGCAATCTTTGGAAAAATTGTAGATGTACGCCAACAAACCAACTTAAAATTCTTTTGTCAAAGCCACAGATTCTCAATGAACTTCCTTATCATTCCATTATTGTTGACGCAAATTATATTGGGAGTAGACTTTTTGAATGAATACAAAGCAATCTTAAACTTTTACGAGGCTGAAATAAGTTTAGAGAAAGAGGGTATGTCAATAGCTTTGAGATATGAAGATTGGCTCTCAAACCATGACGAGGAAATTAATCGGCTTTACCTCCTGTTACATAACAGTTCGGAACTTTCGGCGGAACTTGACACTAACAGTCACTCTGCAAGTATTGACAGGGATGATATCGACGGCGTATTTGATATAAATGAGGGATTTCAATACCAATTTTGTGTTCGTGAGCAGACTAATTTTGTGTCAGACCATACGTAATTCCGGCACATTATAGGGACCGTGTTAGAACAGAAATACAATCTATGCTTGACGAGGGTATTATTGAGCCTGCAGTAAGCTCATACAACAATCCATTACATGTTGTTGAGAAGAAAAATGGATCGATCAGGCTTGTCTTAGATTCGAGACAACTCAATACTATCATCATTCCTGAGACAGACAGGCCGCAAACTTTAGAAGAACTTCTTCAAAATTTTAATGGTGTGAAAGTGCTGTCTTCTATTGATCTCAGATCCAGCTTTTATCACATCGAAATTCATCCAGAATGTAGAAAATACACAGCTTTTCTTTGTTTCGGCGTTTGTTATCAATTTTGGAAACTTCTTTTTGGTTTGAACATTTCCTCGGCAGCATTCATTCGCGGGCTAAATTCCTTATTACGAGAGTTCTTAAAACGTCACATGGCCTTATATGTGGACGATATTCTAATAGCAGAAGCCTCATGGGAACAACATAATCGCATCCTCAACAGTTTGTTACGTATTTTTGCAGAATCTGGAATTACAGTTAACTTGGAAAAGTCTGAATTCGGTAAGTCAAAGGTGAGGTATTTGGGACATATTATTTCTTCTGAAGACATTCAGCCAGATCCTGAAAAGTTAGAAGCAATCAGAGCCATTCCAGTTCCATCCACAAAAAAGCAAGTCCGCAGTTTTCTAGGTCTCGTAAATTTTTACCGTCGTTTTCAGATTATGCAAATTCTAGTTAAACCAAAACTTTGTTCTCTCACTGGAAAAAATACTATTTGGAACTGGGACGAACAGGCACAGTTGGAATTCAATTCTTTGAAAGAAGCGTTACTTAACAAGCCAATACTAGCTCATCCAGATCTGTCACAAGATTTCTGCCTTAGCACGGATTCTTCTAAAGTCGCTCTTGGTGCCCATTTATTTCAAGAAGCCATAGAAAATGACACTACTGTTCAGAAAACCATTGCTTTTACTTGCTGAGTGCTAACAAAATCTGATAAAAAATTATTCCGTTACTGAATTTGAAGCTTTAGCTATTGTTTGGGCATTTAATAAATTCCGTTTCTTTTTTCTGGTAAGCACGTAAAAGTATACAGTGATCATACACAGTACAATTTCTTATGTCTTCAAAATTAAATCATGACAGGTTAAAACGTTGGGCATTGTTTCTGCAAGAATTCCACTTCACAATAGTCTACAATCCCGGCAAGGAGAACACTGTTGCGGACGCACTGTCACGCGCACCGGCTGGGCTTGAGAAAAGTAACACAGAAGGCAACCTCGAAAAAAATTTCAGTATTCTTTACATTCAGAAAGTCGCCTTTGAAAACTTCATTGCCACATCTTTAATGGACATTGCTCATGAACAAGATAAAGATCTGATTTGGAAAGACATCTTTATTAACGAAGATACAGAAACACAGTAGTGAACTCCGTGTCTACAGAAATCTGTCTAGTTCGAGTCGGAGCGGCTAGGTCAGCGTCGGCTGACGACAAACAACAACTCTGCAGCGATGAACACACAACTGACTAGCAAGTACACAATTCGGTGGCGAGTATACAACTGAGCGGCGAATACAGAACTGTCCTAGCGCTCGCGACTCCAGCGCTTAAGAAACCAGAAGCCAGCGGTGGCGCGCGCAGACTTGCGGCGATTTCCTGTCTCGCTGGCGCTGCTTATGCGGACGGCGTCCGGACTTTGATGCTGCCAACTTTTGGCATTGGGCTCGGGTGGCATTACTGGCTAGGATATAACAATTCCTTCTAAATTAGAAGAAATGGCTGCTGTTGATCTATTGAGACCCCTTGTCAGAACATCGAATGGATTTTCTTACGTTTTAGTCGCTGTTGAACTTACTTCAAAATTTGTTTCTTTCACACCGTTACGTAAAGTCGCTGGACGGTCTGTGTCCAACGCCTTTGTTAAAAAATTTCTTATGTGAAGTTGGACACGTTAGTAAAGTCATTTCAGATAATGGACCGCAATTCAGATCTTCTGTTTGGTTACGCATACTTCAGAAAATTAAACCTGTTTTTATTTCATTGTACTCATCACATTTAATCCGTCTGAACGTATTATGTAGACTTTATGGTCACAGAAAGCATCAGTATTGGGACAGATATTTACACTTATTTCAAAATGTGCTGAATGAAATGCCTCATGACTCCACTGCTTTACCACCTATTCTTGTACTGAAGAATGAAGAACCATCAAACAGAATCAGAGAGCTTGTACCTTTTTCGAATACGAGTAAACTTCGACACAAAGACGTAATTGATTCGGCTATGAAAAATATAAATTCTGCTGCAGACAAAAGGAGAAATCTACACGGTAAAGCAAATGCAAAGAAACTATATATTGGTCATAAAGTTCTCATTAAAGCTGATTCATTGTCACATGAGAAGAAACACTTGAGTCACAAATTCTTTGTGGTTTACAATGGACCTTACAGAATCCAACGTATGCCACATGATAATTGAGCTGAAGTTGAAACTCTGCGTACTAGGAAGAGTAAAGGTTTACACCACATTTCACATGTAAAACTGTTTATTGAAAGATAATCTGCTTTTTAACTTAGTCTTTGCCATAAAATTTTTCACTTCACGTTACTAGTACGCTTTGTCACACTTAGAAACTGTTAACATGCAACAATGTTTGAAGTTAACTATCAGGTCAAGAAACAAAAGAACTTATTTAAACGGTAATTACGAGTGCATTGTTATAGTGAACAGACGACACAATGTTATTATTTGTACATTCTTGCTTGTTAGTTGCACGATTATGTAACGAATATATGGATTACATACTTAGAACATCTACTGCTAATGATATTTTAATGCAACATTTTGGTTTACTTGAAAAGACATTCGTTATTTGAAGTACTTTCTGTGGGATTAAAGATGACTTAGTATTTGGTTTCTTTGACAGCTACACGATTATATCACGACGCTACTAATGTGTGACACAGTTTACACTGTTGCTTTTGTGGTGTATCTGTTTTATATCTGCACAGTTTCTCTGAATTCTTCTGGAAAGTAAAACATGTTTTAGTAGTAACTTTTATGGTATAGCTACAATGATACAGCCTTTTTCGTAGCACAACAATACGTTACAGTACAGTATTTTCTTGATCACGGTAATGTACGTAATAACTACGATATCTATACACATAGCATTTCACTTTTGTTTATTATGCGGTAAGTACATTGACTTCTACAGAACTTTACTTATGGACGACGATAATTACGGCACTTGGCACATTTTTAAGTAACGACAGAGATTATCTTACAGCAAGTCGCACAGTTTAGCGCTACAATACATGTATTTGAGTGATTAATTTTGTACTTAAAACATTTATTTTTAAAGATTTTTGAATTACAATGATACAGAGGTTTTCCGTGTTACATTCCATTCTATTGCTGTCATCTGTAACACCTGAGTCTATAATTACATTAATCCTCAGGGGATACACACCTACTTTGTGTAGTAAGTGTGTGGCAAGCGCTAGGAGCCCTAGCAAATATGGTATTTGCTTATACAACTTTACACATCAACATCATATTTCTGTAACACAGAATTACATAGCTATCTGATCATTTAACTGAGAGAGATAAACATTTTTTGTACTGCATCAGTGACACATGTTTACATGATTACACAATTGGATTACTTCACACTTATGAAATTGTATTTTGTCTGTACTTTGTGAACTGTTCAAATTTTTTAGGAACTATTGTGATACTATGAGAGTTTTTAATGATGTATTTGGTATGGAGGGCAACGGCCTTGTCGCAGTGGATACACCGGTTCCCATGATATCACCGAAGTTAAGTGCTGTCGGGTGTGGCTGGCACTTGGATGGATCACCATATGGGCCGCCACGCGTTGTTGCCATTTTTTGGGATGCACTCAGCCTTGTGATGCCAATTGAGGAGCTACTCGACCGAATAGTAGCGGCTCTGGTCAAATAAAACCATCAAAACGACCGGGAGAGCGGTGTGCTGACCACACGCCCCTCCTGTCCGCATTTTCAACTGAGGATGACACGGCGGTCGGATGGTCCCGATGGGCCACTTGTGGCCTGAAGACGGAGTGCTATTTGGTATGGGATCATGATTTTTAAAGTATGTTTGAGGTAGATGACACTACTGAAATGAGCAGAGAATTTTTTTTTAGGTTTTTAAATTATTGCAGAAAGGTATGACGTTTTTGAGATTTGACTGAGGTGTTATGATATTATTACGACGACGATGTGTATTATGCTGTTGAGATATGTTTATGATCAATAAGCTGATGCTATATGAGGAATTTGATTATGCTATGTATTTATGATGATGAAATATTGAAGAAGTGTCGACAAATATGTATATGTGTAATAAAGTAACGAATAATGAGTAGTGGTTAGGGACTCTGATTTGTGAAAATGGATGTTTAAAATGAAGAATCGTACTTTAAGAGCTATGTAATGTGTGTACATGCATAAATGTATCACAATGCAGGAGACAATTTTTTGAGCCCTGTTATATTTATAGGATTTTGATCTACACATTTGTAACGCAAATTCTCGACCTGTGAATTCTTTTTTTATAAGAGACTGTCACTGTAGCGCAAACTACTATCGTAAATATTTTGGCAAGGAAGTTAAGTGACCTTGATGTAATGCCTTGTGGGCGCCCAGCTGTGCCAGTCGCCTGGAGAAAAAGCCATTAAGTTGAGAAAAAAGAGGCCATTAACCTCGCTATTGACATTTCTTTGTAGAAAACATTGCAAATACGACACGCTCATTACTTGGAAACATATGATTACACTTTGAAGCTCGTACTTTGTGCTACTTACTGAAATGCTTATGAATTGATGGGAAATATTCTTGCATCTGCACACCTGATTATGATAAGTGTCTTTCTACGAGAGTTGAGAGAATTTCTACTGATTTATGAAATGCCACATGGCTATTGAATGATGTTTTTATGCTTTTCGTTTGTACATAGTTGCTTATTTCATTTGATATCTGGTTTCCAGCTGTGTTGCAGCATTGGTTTTATAAAATTAAATTAAATTCATTTGCTAATGTGAACACTTTCTGTCAACAGATCTGTTAAATAATAATTTTATGATCCACATTCTTCAAAAAAAGGAGCACTTGGAAAGGAAAGAACAATAAGAAGGGACTAATAACGGTAACTGCATAAATAATTTTCCTTTCAAGTACTTCGTAATTTGTTTTGTAGAATAAATTGTTGTGATGCACCACTTTGATGAGATAGACATTAAGATGTCAGTAGACAATTGCCTTATCTGCGTTGTTGTGTTTAGTGTACTATTTTTTCTGCTTGTGGGTTTGTCATATTTAGATATTAATAATTGCATTTGCTGCTGCTGTTTGCCAGTCATAGTACTACTAAATTTTACTTTGTATTACTCTGTTATGCCAGTTTTACTACTGATTTATTTTTCTTGTTGCTGCACATTGGCTCATATCAGTTGTAATATTGCATTAGCTTTGCTAATTGAGATATACTGCTGCTTGCTTTGTCAAATTGCATTTTTTTGTTGCTGTTTGTGTTAATTGTTTTGTGCTGCTGCATTGCCTCGTCCCTTAGTATATGCATCTGAGGTCAGTAGATTTATATTAGCTTAAGAGGGGGTAGGCTATATAAGAGAATGAGTTGCTATGAATTGGAGGAAATGCATTGAGAAGTTATAAAAAAAAGTTTGTAAAAAAGTGTACTGTACAATGAAGAATAATTATTTTGAAAGAAGATATGAATAGAATACAGGAAGCAGGTATAGATAGAACTTTTTGGGAATAATGATGAACGAAGGGAAATCTCCAAGAAGTTAAGAAATATTTGTTTGCAAAACACTGCAGTAAAACAAACCCTGTCCTTTCCTTTTGTGTCATTCTGCTATGTGTTTGTGTACCCTTGTGTATCAATGTTCTTCCGGTGTTTATGTGTTTATCTAATAAGAGTTATGTTGTAGAAATTTTCTAATAACATGTTATTTACTTTGTAAAGATGTTTAGACATTATTTATTCCCTTTTTTGTTTTTATGCTCATGTGTGAAGTTGATGTTTCGAAAGTTATGCTGATCTTTTATGTATTTAATTATGTCACAATTCCTGTAACACTGATGTATATGTTATTTCGATTCTTTTGTAAAGTCCATGTTACTACAAATGTTATGTGCATTGTTATGTTCTTTAATGATGTATTTTGTACCTTTGTAATTGTATTCTCCTCTGGTAAATTTATAATTGTATAGACACCAGTTCTGCAAATTAAGTTTCATTTCACTGCACACATTTCTGTTGGTCATCGTATATGCACAACATGTGTAAAAAAAGGGACTGTTAGTGCTCGCACATGTGTTGATAATTCAGCAATGGACTGGTTAACTGCATTGCTGGATCTAAGAACATACCAAAAAGTTTGTGAGTACACAAGTGGTGGTTTATGGACTTGCTATGTTGTCTGCAAGAGTCTTTAATGGTGATTGTGCACCCGCACAGTCGCAACAGATGGCTGCTGGCCATCTCTACAAGAACTACAATAGGTCTACACCTTTGATGACCCACCAATACCATTATTTCTACAAGGACTGCAGTGGGTCTACAACTCTGGTGGCCCACCAATACCATACTCTCTACCAGGACTGCAGTGGGTCTGCTCTGTTATGATCTACCTACCAATATTGTTCAAAACTTCGACTTACTCTCTGTGGGTCTGCTCTGTTGCGGCCCATTACCCGTCTGCATGTCAAGAGTGAGAATTGTCTTTCTGTTGGAAGGACAACACTACTTCTTCAAGACTGCATGGAAATCCACTACATCCATGGGCTTTTTCTTTTACTGCTCAGACTTTGAGAAAAGAAAACTGCAATTACTACTCTGATGAATATTCAGGATTGTCTTTATGGACTGTGAGAAAATTTTTGCTTTTGATCAACACTGTATCGATAAGTGTGTGCATTTGATATATTTGTTAGCGTTAATATAAAAACATTTTAACAAATATGTGTTGACCAATGCCCAAAACAATTTGTAAAATTTTTTGTGCGGAGCATGGGGGCTATGTAAGTAGGCTGTTTAAGTTTTTATGTTGGTAACGCTATGTAGCGCTCTGTATGAAAATCACTGACTGCGCTGTGTGCAGCCTGTGGCTGATTTGCATTGTTGGAAAGTTGCTATTGTATTGTTGGGCAGTTGGATGTGAACAGCACATAGCATTGCGCAGTTGCAGGTGAGCTTCCAGCAGTAGTGGGTGTGGGAAGAGAGATGGCAGAATTTTGAGAGCGGACGATCTGGACATGTGTTCCATCAGAAAGAGTAAATTTGTAATATTTGATATCATGAACTGATTTATATATATATGATGACTTTTTAACATTATTAAGGTAAATACATTGTTTGTTCTCTATCAAAATCTTTCATTTGCTAACTATGCCTATCAGTAGTTAGTGCCTTTAGTAGTTAGAACCTTTTATTCAGCTGGCAGTATTGGCGCTCACTGTATTGCAGTAGTTCGAGTAACGAAGATTTTTGTGAGGTAAGTGATTCATGAAAGGTATAGGTTAATGTTAGTCACGGCCATTGTTTTGTTGGGATTATTGAAAGTCAGATTGCGTTGCGCTAAAAATATTGTGTGTCAGTTTAGTGTTGATCAGAATAAGTAAAGAGAGAAATGTCTGAGTATGTTCAGTTCTGCTCAGCTGTTTGAAAATCAAATAACGTAAGAGGATTATCAGCACAGTAATTCATTAATTTTTCTAAGGGTATGTATCAGTTACTTCATGGGACTGACTTGAAAATATTCCTTATATAGCGAAAGAAAATATTTGTGAAAAATTATGTTGAAATTTTAACAACAGTTCATGAATTCCTCGGTAATGGGTATGGTTTTTGGAGTCATTAGGTAACTCTTCAGCTCTCCTTCTTTAAGCAAGTTCAGTGGTTTGTCTATCATGCTTGTGCAAATATTTCTTTTTTCCACCAATCACTCCTCTTTCTCTCCTTGTCTGTAAATGACATATTACTGATTTTGTGATTTTGGAAGAACATGACAAATTAATAATCTTTTCTTTGGTGTGTGTGGAACTAGAATGATATACTCCACAGAGTATGATTAGCTCTGCCTACAAATCTTGAACCATTATATGGATTACGTTTAAATGGAACAGGCACTTGGTTCAAATATGATACGTACCAAGGACCAAAACATGTTTATGCACATAATTACTATCTACCAAATGTTGACATGGGTATTGAAAAGTAAAATTTCAGAGACTGCTCTGATTCTGAGTTACTAAAGAAGTGTCTCCATGGGATCCTCATATGTTTGAAACTTTTTTGCAGAGAACATCGTACTTGTTGTTGCCTTATACCTCATTACTAATAGTTGTGTTGTCCGCATTATTACAAAAAACGTTAGTTATGTTGTCACTAATTATATCCACGGAGGCTTGATCTTCATAAAAATGCAATTTTCAGGCATGTCGTAAGTGCAATGTATTAACGGTACAATATAAAGGCAACAACAAAAATATTATGTTAGGCTTGAGACTCGCTATCTCAATCTGAAACACTCGACTTCCGCCATATGTTCTCCAACTGTAGCAGCAAGTAACACAGATGAGTTGTTATATATTTGCAGCTAATATTTTTGGCAAGCCCTTTATAAATAAATTTTTTTACAAAATAAATTAAAAATACCGATCATAAAATTAAACTAAACACTTACTACGTATATTATTTGGAGAAGAAAGTCTCTACCATTTCAGTTAACAAGAAGCCCAGAAACTACAGTTTCATCATGTTAACAGGATCTTCCGTCGGTTCTTGGTAGAAAGAAAGGTTATAATAAATGGAAAGCACCAGTTTCTATTGTTCTACAGTATTAATTTTTTATTGTGTAAACAGATTTTCGGATTACAAGGCCATCTTCAGATGTTAACCGAGTATTGTCACCAAAGAAGTTACAATGTGTGCTAACAACATTGGAAGAGACGTTAGACATCTAGACTGAAGCAGAAACATACAGTAAGTAACATCTTTGATAGTGTGGTGGTAATGCAATAAAGAAGTAAAAAAAAGGACTTAAAATAAATAAAAATGGAGTAGACAGGAAAAACATTAACGCAAAATAGGAGCAGCATGCCTACATGACTGTTTCTATTAGTAAACAAAACTAATTAAAATAAAATAAAATTAGCCGGCAGCAGTGGCAGAGTGGTTCAATCTGCCTCAGTCTGGAACTACATTGCTGCTACGAACGCGGGTTTGAATTTTGCCTCAGGCATGGATGTGTGTGATGTCCTTATGTTAGTTAGGTTTACGTAGTTCTAAGTCTAGGGGATTGATGACCTCAGATGTTAAGTCCCATAGTGCTTAGAACCATTTGAGCCATTTTTTGAAAATAAAATTAGTACTTGACAAGGCTACATTAGGAGGAATAAAACATGTAGACTGATACACAAACCAATTAACACAAGAAACAATTATCAATGTAACTACAGAAAACATAAGGAACTTAAGCAATATCAGTAACATAAACAGAAATAAGTAAATGCAGCAAAATGGGGGAGTTCGAGGGAACATACAGTAATGCAATCTTTTAGAGCGTGCTGGTACTGCATTTTAACATAAACATATTTAAAGCTGTGGCTATGTAACAGTTTGTATTAAATAAATGAACCAAGTACAATATAAACAATATTTGATGAGACTACTATAAGAGGTGTTAAACATGGACAGTAATACAAGTGACAGTTAAAAGAAAGCCTGAAAAATTGAAACTACAGTCTATATTGAATACATAGAAAACTTCAATAAAACAAAAGAACTTCATGTATAGAGGAAAATTTTGGAACAGACAGTGGGGAAGTAATGAAAACAGAGATAATTATATAAAGTTTAGGGAAGGGGATGTGTTGAGATATGTCTGGTCATTTAGGATTAGATCTGGACTGTGTGCTAGATGTTTGTTAATTTCCAAAGGTTTCAGCAGATTGAGTTTGTCGCCTTTGTGTGCTAAGTGAAGCACATGTGGCACTGGCTGTTAGTTGTGGCCCTCACTCAGTACATGCTCAGCAAATGTGCAGTCGGAATTCTGCAACCTCTAGCTGCGTTCATGTTCAGCTAGACTAGTTGCTGTGTCTAATCCTGACTCACTGATGTAAAATTTGTCACAATCATAATAGGTGATTTTGTGTAACCCACTATTGGCTAATAACCGTATCTTATCTTATCTATAAAAAATACAGTGGGCTAACGTGTTCTTAACATAGTAGGTAAGCATATTCTTGCAGTCTTTCAGTGCTTTGGCTACAACCTGTGATACCTCACGTAGATATGGTAGTGTACACCCTTTCTTCCAGACAGTGGGTACAGAAGCAGGTGGGGTACAAGGGAGGGGTATAATTTTCCATAGGCCTATTTGTTTCCTGTGCAAGATGTAGTCAATAAGAACTGGAGTGTAGCATTTGACTGTGGCCATAAAATTTATTGTTGCTAACTCTGCTTTAAATTAGACGTAATTCGTAATGTTCAAACACAGCATATTTTACAAAATCGTACTGAATATCTATGTTATTGATTTGGCCTGTAATTCAGCGGATTTCTCTTACCACCCCCCACCCCTCATGGACCTTGCCGTTGGCGGGGAGGCAGGCGTGCCTCACCGATATAGATAGCCGTATTGTAGGTGCAACCACAACGGAGGAGTATCTGTTGAGAGGCCGGACAAACGTGTGGTTCCTGAAGAGGGGCAGCAGCCTTTTCAGTAATTGCAGGGGCAACAGTCTGGATGATTGACTGATCTGGCCTTGTAACACTAACCAAAATAGCCTTGCTGTTCTGGTACTGCGAACAGCTAAAAGTAATGGGAAACTACAGCTCTAATTTTTCCTGAGGGCATGCAGCTTTACTGTATCATTAAATGATGATGGCGTCCTCTTGGGTAAAATATTCCAGAGGTAAAATAGTCCCCCATTCGGATCTCCGGGTGGGTACTCCTCAAGAGGGCATCGTTATCAGGAGAAAGAAAACTGGCGTTCTATGGATTGGAGTGTGGAATGTCAGATCCCTTAATCGGGCAGGTAGGTTAGAAAATTTAAAAAAGGAGATGGTTAGGTTAAAGTTAGATATAGTGGGAATTAGTGAAGTTCGGTGGCAGTGGAGGGAACAAGACTTTTGGTCAGGTGAATATAGGGTTAGAAATACAAAATCAAATAGGTGTAATGCTGGAGTTGGTTTAATAATGAATAAAAAAATAGGAGTACAGGTAAGCTACTACAAACAGCATAGTGAGTACATTATTCTGGCCAAGATAGACACGAAGCCCACGCCTACTACAACAGTAAAAGTTTATATGCCAACTAGCTCTGCAGATGACGAAGAAATTGATGAAATGTATGATGAGATAAAAGAAATTATTCAGGTAGTGAAGACAGACGAAAGTTTAATAGTCATGGGTGAATGGAATACAAGAGTAGGAAAAGGGAGAGAAGGAAACATAGTAGATGAATACGGAATGAGGCTAAGAAATGAAAGAGGAAACCACCTGGTAGAATTTTGCGCAGAGCATAACTTAATCATAGCTAACACTTGGTTCAAGAAACATAAAAGAAGAATTGTATACATGGAAGAACACTGGAGATACTAAAAGGTATCAGATAGATTATATAATGGTAAGACAAAGATTTAGGGACCAGGTTTTAAATTATAAGACATTTCCAGGGGCAGATGTGGACTCTGTCCACAATCTATTGGTTATGAACTGCAGATTGAAACTGAAGAAGCTGCAAAAAGGTGGGAATTTAAGGAGATGGGACCTGGATAAACTGAAAGAACCAGAGGTTGTACAGAGTTTCAGGGAGAGCATAAGGGAACAATTGACAGGAATGGGGGAAAGAAATACAGCAGAAGGAGAATGGGTAGCTTTGAGGGATGAAATAGTGAAGGTAGCAGAGGATCAAATAGGTAAAAAGACGAGGGCTAGTAGAAGCCCTTGGGTAACAGAAGAAATATTGAATATAATTGATGAAAGGAGAAAATATTAAAATGCAGTAAATGAAGCAGGCACAAAGGAATACAAACGTCTCAAAAATGATATTGACAGGAAGTGCAAAATGGCTAAGCAGGGATGGCTAGAGGACAAATGTAAGGATGTAGAGGCTTGTCTCACTAGGGGTAAGATAGATACTGCCTACAGGAAAATTAAAGAGACCTTTGGTGAAAGGAGAACCACTTGCATGAATATCAAGAGCGTTGATGGGAACCCAGTTCTAAGCAAGAATGGAAAGCAGAAAGGTGGAAGGAGTATATAGGGTGTCTATACAAGGGCGATGTACTTAAGGACAGTATTATGGAAATGGAAGAGGATGTAGAGGAAGCTGAAATGGGAGACATGATACTGCGTGAAGAGTTTGATAGAGCACTGAAATATCTGAGTCGAAATAAGGCCCTGGGTGTAGACAACATTCCATTAGAACTACTGACAGCCTTGGGAGAGCCAGTCCTGACAAATCTCTACCATCTGGTGAGCAAGATGTATCAGACTGGCGAAGTACCCTCAGACTTCAAGAAGAATGTAATAACTCCAATCCCAAAGAAGGCAGGTGTTGACAGATGTGAAAATTACCGAACTATCAGTCTAATAAGTCACTGCTGCAAAATAGTAACACGAATTCTTTACAGACGAATGGAAAACTAGTAGAAGCCGACCTCGGGGAAGATCAGTTTGGATTCCGTAGAAATACTGGAACACGTGAGGCAATACTGACCTTACGACTTATCTTAGAAGAAATATTAAGGAAAGGTAAACCTACGTTTCTAACATTTTTAGACTTAGAGAAAGCTTTTGACAATGTTGATTGGAATACTCTCTTTCAAATTCTGAAGGTGGCAGGCGTAAAATACAGGGAGCGAAAGGCTATTTACAATTTGTACAGAAACTAGATGGCAGTTATAAGAGTCGAGGGACATGAAAGGGAAGCAGTGGTTGGGAAGGGAGTGAGACAGTGTTGTAGCCTCTCCCCATTGCTATTCAATCTGTATATTGAGCAAGCAGTAAAGGAAACGAAAGAAAAGTTCGGAGTAGGTATTAAAATCCTTGGAGAAGAAATAAAAACTTAGAGGTTTGCCGATGACATTGTAATTCTGTCAGAGACAGCAAATGACTTGGAAGAGCAGTTGAATGGAATGGACAGTGTCTTGAAAAGAGGGTATGAGATGAAAATCAACAAAAGCAAAATGAGGATAATGGAATGTAGTCGAATTAAGCCGGGTGATGCTGAGGGAATTAGATTAGGAAATGAGACACTTAAAGTAGTAAAGGAGTTTTGCTATTTGGGGAGCAAAATAACTGATGATGGTCGAGAAGAAAAATTTGTTAACATCGGGTACATGTTCTGAGACATCGAGGGATCACCAATTCAGTATTGGAGGGCAGCGTGGAGGGTAAAAATCGTAGAGGGAGACTAAGAGATGAATACACTAAGCACATTCAGTAGGATGTAGGCTGCAGTAGGTACTGGAAGATGAAGAAGCTTGCACAGGATAGAGTAGCATGGAGAGCTGCATCAAACCAGTCTCAGGACTGAAGACCACAACAACAACAACTCTTAGTTCCTTTCTGGAGTATGAAACTTTCCAATCTTTTGCTACGGATTTTTGTCGAACGAACTGTGTTTAATAAATCCCCTTTAGTGGTGTTGTCATCGGTAATATTACCACTGGTATCCTACAGTGAAGGCACTAATTGTGTCTTGCCGCTGATGCATCTCTTTCGATTTTACTGGGAAATTTTGAGACGGTGTTTCGCTGGGGAAGTTACTAAAAGCATTTCGCTTTGTAGTCCGCACTATGTTTCGAGCTTCTGAAAAACATCGCCAGACTTGGAGGTTTTGTCTTGTTTTAAATATGGCGTGCTTTTTTTTGCTTCTACAACAGCGTTCTGACGAGTTTTGTGTAGAATGGGGGATCAGCACTATCTTATATTAATTTATTTTGTGCAATTGTCTCAAGTCCCTCAGATATTATTTCTCTAGACTGTCATAGTTGAGAAGAAGTACAGGCTGTGTCTTTCGAACGCGTCAAGCTAATTTTTATCTGCTTGTTTACTTTTGATGGCTTTGGGTGTCGCAATGTTCAGTCTCGCTTTCAAATGGCAACAGATAAAGAAAGGGAGAGAAATTTAAATAACGATTGACTTCAATGAATGTTGAACTTAAAATGTGAAAGTTGGAACGAATGTTACGTGAATGCTAAATTAAACTTTAATGTGCTTCACAAAGAAGTTTTAAGAGAGCCATTAAAAGCATTTAAGAGAGTCATTAAATGTATCTAAGGTTTCAGGGCTGTCTATGCTTATTTTTAATACGTTTAATTGTATGATGTAAGTTAGTGAAGCCGCCGTAACGATCAAGTGGTAGCGATACGAATTTGCAGCCTCCGACGCTGCTGTTGCACGCCACTCTCCTGGAGAGCTTATTTAAGTTTGTTTCTCACGTTAGACATGCGTGGCCACCTGCACTCGTAGTAGGCTGTCGGATGTATGAATGTTACCGTCTCAGTTTTGGAGAGAGAAAATATTAGTAAATTACAGTTCCAATGCAAAGGTGGCCTATTGTGACGGAACCGGACTGTGTGCAGTCTCGATCCAACAGTCATAACCCGCTTCGATGAGTGTCCAATCATGTGTATATCTAAACCTGAAGCACAAATGATTCAAATGGCTCTGAGCACTATTGGACTTAACTTTTGAGGTCATCAGTCCCCTATAACTTAGAACTATTTAATCCTCACTAACCCTATAACTTAGAACTATTTAATCCTCACTAACCTAAGGACATCACACATATCCATGCTCTTAGCAGGATTCGAACCTGCGACCGTAGCTGTCGCGCGGTTCCAGACTGTAGCGCCTAGAAACGCTCGGCCAACCCGGCCGGCAAAGCACAAATTTCCATAGTTGTTAAAATTATCAAATTGCTCACTTTTGAATAAATATTTGTTTATACGATAGCTCTCTTTAGCTAAAAAAACACTTTCGTATTTCTTTTCACAAGGTTTACACCTCAGCGCCTAAAAAAACTTCAATCTCTAACTCCGTAAGGGTTGCCGTGCAACAATACAATTAGATCCGCTCCTGTTACACGTCTTGCTATTCCAGTATATCAGGCCATAATGACCAGTATTATTAATCCAGTGCCATGGAAGGTATATCAACAAAGAGTAACATCCCACTCACTTTCTTTCTCAGCCGCAAATACGTTAATTCTCAAGAGCATATAGCGCTGAGTTCGATCATCGACAGTCTGTGCCGTAACACAATATCAGCACAGTTGACATACACAATGGCTCTCAAAATTAACACATTTCTCATCCCTTACGTCGATTTGTGTGGTTACATCTCCACAAAGAGAGTCAGTAATGCTTATATCCATTATGACAGTCCTTATTTATTCAGAACTGTTTGTAGCTAGGAAGTCAAGCATATTTTCTCAACCATTTACTCTTCGAGTGGGCTCCTAAACCAACTGCTCAAAATAATTTTCGGAGAAAGCATTTAGTACAATTTCCGACAATGCTTTAAACCTATTACCGACTTTGAGTACGTATTTTCGCCAACATATGGAGGGTAGATTGAACTCACCACCAATTGTAATTGTTTGAGTATGGTAGCTACTTCTGATGAGACTCAAGTTTTATTTGAATTGTTCAGCAGCTGTATCATGGGACTTGGGTGTCGGTAAAAGGAACGAATTATTAATTTATTTCGGGTGTTAAGCATAACCTTTATCAATACTATCTCACAGGACTACCTACTTCATTTTCGCTAAACTACCTCTAACCAGCAACAATATCGCCGCCACTAATTGTATTTAATCTACTCCACTACATGTTAGGCCCTTTGTAAAAATTTCTGCTGAACTTATCTCCAGCTTTAGTCATCTTTCGGTACTTATGACGATTTAAGATTTCGCTACAGGATAAGCTACCTCTAACCAGCAACAATATCGCCGCCACTAATTGTATTTAATCTACTCCACTACATGTTAGGCCCTTTGTAAAAATTTCTGCTGAACTTATCTCCAGCTTTAGTCATCTTTCGGTACTTATGACGATTTAAGATTCAGTGCTTTTTATTAGCGCTAGGAGCTCTGGTTCTTTGCATCACACTTATGACAGTTAATAACCAAAATATTGATTGTTTGCTATACCAACCCTCTTCCTGTGTTTTGCTACACCCCTATGAAACTGAACCCCTTTCTGCACTTTCCCAAGACCCTCTGACATACAAAACGATCCAATTCATTCCACACAACCCTGAATAGCCGTGTAGCAACCTCCTGCGTGTAGTGGATACCTAATCTATTAAGCGGTATCCGAAACCACACCGCACTATGGCGCAAGAAATTTGCAATCTACACTAGTCTCTACCACTTTACCTAGCTGTCCGAAACTTGCAAAAATCTCTTCTGATCCAAAGGAACACACATCATTACTACCGACATGAGCTACCACCTGCAGTTGGCTGCACTCCATGCTCATCATGGTATCCAGAAGTAGCCTTTCCACATCCGAAATAATTCCTCCTGGTGTGTACCCAAAGTGCTCACTGGATTTCTCCTCCTCCTTTGTCAGCCATATCCCTAAGAGTCTCCACTAAGCAGTTAACATTGGAGCTCTCAACTACCGTGCAGCCACACCTGGTGAATGCCCAATCTTGTGGGTCAAGAGACTTCCTCTGGAACACGGCGAGCGACTGCACCTGACAAATGGTCTTTGTCAGCCACAGGTAGCGCACAAATCCTGTTCGTCAGATACGTTTCACAACCATGAGTTACAGAAATATGATGGTAATCGGCCATGCCCTTTGAAAGGAACCATCCCGGTATTTGTGTTAAATAAATCACGAGAAACCCAAACCTGGAACGCCGAATGCGGATCTGCAACGTCGTGTTTCAGGAGACGTTGCCCTGAGAAGTAATTATTAAGAATAAAATCGATACGTCGCGCCTCTTTCGAGTCAATTGTCGTTGAAGATAGCCAATCTGGCCATTGCGAGCTCAAATTCAAGCTGCCTGCCAGACAGCATCGTCAAACGTTGTATTCGTTGGTTTCCTAAAACCGAACTGGAGAGCGCTTCAGTATATGGACGTGGGTTGGTAGTAAGGATCGATACCGAGCCAAAGTGTGAGCAGCCTCGTGCGCCGTCATTTACGCTATGAGAACATCTGACACTAACTGTGTCTGGCTGGCCGCTTGAATTTGCGCGTGCAAAGGACTGATTGTCTAACTTCAGCGTTAATTACCTCGAAAACGGTGCAACGTATCGTATTCTTTGCTTAGCAGTTATTTCTTGTACATCTTACTCTGCAATACACTTATAAGTTTGTCAGACTGTTTCTGACCACCCAGTGCAGAAGACAGCAGTGGTCTTATAACAATGATTGCCAATCTAGCTAAGACCTCGTCGGAGCACTCTGGGATGTTGGTGTTGAAATGAAGTAAAAAGTTACGTAATATAATTAATCTTTATTTAGAACACACTTACGTGAAACTTGTTGCAGCAGGATTAGTAGGTAACCATATTTTTCACGTCTTTTTCCCTTTTACACATTTATAAAAAAAACTCAATGCAAGTAATCTTGTAGTTAAACTGGCACTGTAAGATTGATTCCACAGTCCATGACAGCAGTCGATATCTTTCATAAGCCCACTGGGCCCACGTCGGCGAAAATACGCTTTCCACAGTGCCCTTGTGTGCGGGAATAGAAAACAAATACTCGCATAATTTTAGCAGTTGGCATATGCGTTCAGAATTCTCCGTTTCCTACAGAAAGTGAATACAACTTTCTTCCACGGAGTGTTTAGACTTGCATTGCTCCGAATCACGCTTAGTTTCTAAATAGCGCTTCAGATACACATGTTCCTGAAAAGAAATTGGTCCCCTGATATCTTAATACTGTGTTTAGTCAGGTATACATTGTAGTGTTTCCAGTCATCGCCCAATCTACGGTTTTGGATAGCGTCGTCCAATCAAATATTTGATATTTATTACAAGAAACAGCCAATTACTGTAAGCATTCAAATACAACGGCATAGAAAGCCATTGTCACTTCCTCAAATTTCGAATTCAAATTGATTATTTCTTGGTTACGGTTCTCATTCTTTAATTTGTTGAGATTCATCTTGGTTTGTATGCCAATACCATTGGTAGTCTCCTTCTCATTAAGACATCTTTGAGAGCCGATTAATATATTTTTCATTTCAATTGGCAAGACTTTATTCTTCTTCACGCTTTTTATATATTTTTTCAAACAGAGCCAAGTTCCTCAGCAGTAAGATGAAGTAAATTTCACCGGACTACTGAAAAAATCTGAAATTATTCTAGGTGGCCTGTCTTCGACGTTAAAAAAATTGTTTTAATAGAATCCAAATCTTAAGAATTATCTCAACTGCGGGCATTAACGACAGCCATCTTGTTTTTGAGTGAGATACAAAAGTCTGATGATTGACATCAACATGTAAGAAGACTCTTTCAGGTTATCTGTCCTTACCGTGTATATTGACAAATAATTAAATATTTTCATGACGATTATTTCAATGTCAACAGTTTAGCCTCCAGTAGCGGTTGAGAGAGAATTGTGGAGTATATTGGACATATTGTCGCATATGTAGCAGAATTCCTTAACTACGTCTGCTTCGTGTTCTCCATTTGTGATGCTAAGTTTCCACTATTCCCATTTCCCCATATTCTGTACTCCATTTAACACATCTTGTAATTCTTCTTCACCTTCACTGAAGACAGTAATGCAGTAGGCGAATCTCATCATTGACATACTTTCACCTAGAATTTTATGTCCCACTGTTGAACCTTTCTTTTATTTCCGTCATGGCTTCTTCGCTGTACCGATCGAAAAGTAGGGGCGAAAGACTGTCTTACACCCTATTTAATCCGAGCACTACTTTCTAGCTCTTCCAGTCTTATTGTTCTCTAGTAGTTTTTGTAAATACTGTATATTACCCGTCTTCCACTATACAGTACGTGATCAAAAGTATCCGGACACCTGGCTGAAAATGACTTATAATTTTATCGCGCCCTACTTCGGTAGTGCTGGGATTCAATATGCTGTTGGCCAACCCTCAGTCTTGATGACAATTCCACCCTCCCAGGCATACGGCCTATCAGGTGCTCGAAGGCGTCTTGGGTAATGGCAGCCCATTCTTCATGGAGTGCTGCACTGAGGAGAGGTACCGATGTCGGTCGGTGAGGCCTGGCACGAAGTCGGCTATCCAAAACATCCCAAAGGCGTTCTATGGCATTCAGCTCAGGATTCTGTGAAGGCCAGTCCATTACAAGGATGTTATTGTCGTGTAACTGCTCCACTACAGGCGTGCATTGTGAACAGGTGCTCGATCGGGTAGAAAGATGCAGTCGCAATCCCCGGATTGCTCCTCAAGAGTGGGAAGCAATAACGTGCTAAAAACATCAATGTAGGCCTGCTCTATGATAGTGCCACGCAAAACAGCAAGGGGTGCAAGCTCCCTCCATGGAAAGCACGACCACACAATAACACCACCGTGTGAACGTTTGTTAATTTTCTTTCACTCCTGCTGCCATAGCAAGTCGTGGGACTAGGGCCTCCCGTCTGTTTGACCGTTCGCCACGATCGGAATCGTGTGTTCCGCGGAGTGCTCCTTTCTGCTCCCCCACAATGTCTAATGACTACTGAGGTCGCTGATATGGAGTACATGGCAGTAAGTGTCAGCAATATGGCCTGCTATGGAAAACGTATGTTTTGGGGTGTCCGGATACTATTGATCACGTAGAGTATCTCTATATGGCTGGCCACACTCTCCCAAATGATGACCCTGTCCTGAACTACAGAAACGTGCTTCCTTTATGAGTTTCAGGATGCCTACCCTACAAATTGCGTTGATGATTTACTTCAAATATTAGCTTCCACAGGGCAGCTACAGGTATATTAGTCATTTAAACCGTTAATACCACATTATCAGACCATGCACATACGTAAGATAACGTTGTACGTAACTACGCTAACGCATGACCAATTTCTTTTTGGATGTTACAGATACTCTACAAATTAATACACTGGAAAATAGTGAGGACTTAGTATGGGGTTTGAGAATCAGCAGATCGATGTAGGAGTGTGCGGATTAAGACGACCTCTCTCTTGTTCTGTCAAGACACAAAAAGTTTCATGTACAAGTACTCTCGTCATGAGTTGTTGGTTCATTATTTCTTTGAGGCAGCCACCTACGAACAAGCGGGTGTCGATGAAGACCTGAGCGACAATAAGATATTCAGTTCGTCGCAGCTGTGCTCTGTGACCTTGTGATACAGCCAGATGCTCCACTGTCGCATTTGGACTGCAGTCTCTGCTCGGTCCCTTTGATGAAGAGTCACGGAATCACGAGTACTCCACATCATGCAGAGGAGAGCCTTATAAAAGCTCTGCAGCCCATGTTCACAACAACACTTCCATCACCATGAGGGCGACAGTGGCAGCTCTCCTCCTGTGTCTTCTGGTGAGTAGTAAGATCTGAGGCTTTATCGACATTTGTGCCCCACGTATATTTACTGGTACTTATATCTACATTCACGTGTAAACACTGTATGCTGCAAAAGGTAGCCTTAACATGGTATTCTCAAATCTAAGGGTAGAAAATTATTTGCAAGTTCGTCGGATCTGTAAGCGACTTCATACTAGTTCTACACGTACAAGTTAAGTGAGTTACGAGATTGTACCAAATTTATCAACTTCGCGTGAATCGTTATAAACTATTAATGCATAATTTTGGTGAATAATTATCATCTTTATTCTTACTGGACTATAACATTGTGACTGTTGCAATCACTCTCGGACCATCCACACGTGACTGCTGGTGGATTTCCTAAATCGTACGACATCAGTCCAGAAAGTTTCGAGAATGGATTAATACAAAGTACAGATAAATTAAGTTGGTGGTTTCAACTCTTAAGGCGTTCTACATACACCTCCTCTTCCCCACTTGATTAATACGCACAGAACATTCATACACCCATGAGCAACTGTCAGTAAAATCTGTTTTTGTGATGTTGTTCAACTGGTGTGTCACATTGGTCTGAATGGCGGTTATGGCGTCAAATCGTTAACACTTCACGTGATTTTCTGCATTTTGTCATTTTGCGATAACTTAGATTTCATAACACCAAATCTCATCACCCGTGATGATTTGTTCCAGAAAAGATTTGTCCACGTGTTTCATTTTATGCTAGTCACGGCAGGTGCCCAGGCTTCGTCGCTTTCGTTCAGGAGTCAAGACGAATGGGACACGCCTTGTACACTCTTTCCTTCTCTTCTTGAACACTTAGAGATATTGCTCCATTACGATTTTTGTCTCAACAATGGCTACACATTACGGTCGCACGTCGACTATGTACTTAACACTGGCTGATTACGACTGAATCGTCGAATTTATATCTCTGTTTCACAGTTTTTCAGGTTTCCACAGTAGTTACTGCGCTAAATCGCTTGTAAGTCAGCTATAAAATCAGTCTCAGTACTTTTTGGGTGCAAGGTGAACTTAGAAAAATGCCAGCACATTTTCTTTCTCGTGTCGATCTGGCGCTCAATTTATAATGCTTCTAATGGTCTTCCATCTGCATATCTACATTGTTTTATGAATTCTGGTGCACTGAAAGGGTTCAAGAAATTTTTTAGCGTCTGGTTCAGCATACGTTCGTTACCATTTGTCATGTCGTTAGAGAGGTTGAATTTTCGCTTGTTCTGTCCATAAAGGCTCCCAGGAACTGCATATGTGATCCATTACAAAAGCCTATCTTCAAGTGATGTTATTTCGGTCAGTCTCTTTATCTCACTAATGTTGAGGTTAAAATCTAAGTAGTACAACTTTGATAATACACAGCTACATATCGGATTTCAAAACACAGCAATTAATCCGGAGGATAAATATTGAACTCATTATATATCAAAATCCTAAAGTATTGCTGCAGAGTAACAGAACAATTTACCACATGTGACGCAAGAATCTTATTCTATATTCTAGAAGCTGGTTACCTGGACCGGTTCGCTTGCTTATTTATTCCACTCTGATGTTAAACAGAACGAGGAATTAAATATCATATACTGACGGGAAAAACCGAAACACCAAAAAATAATTCATGTAGAGTAATGAAATTTCGGGATTATATTTGCCTAGGTAACATATTTAAAAGATAAACTTTACAAGATCACAGGTTAACGTAAGTGCGAGATAAGCCAATGCAAATGTGAAATGCTGGTATATTAATAATCGGTGTAGCCACCAGAATGTTGAATGAAAGCATTCAAATGTGAATGCGATCTGTTGTACAGGTGCCGGCTGTTAGTTTGCGGTAATGAGTTCCACGCCTTTTGCACTTGGTCGGTGAATACAAGGATGGTTAATCTTGTTTGTGGATGATGCTGGAGTTGTCAGCCGATGATGTCCCACATGTGCTCGACTGGAGCCTTATCTGCAGTATGACGACACACTGTAGAGCATATTGAGTTACAACAGGGGTACGTGGGTGAGCGTTAACCAGTTTGAAAACACGCCCTTTGTTGCCGTTTATGAATGGCAGCACGACAGGTCGAATCATCAGACTGACGTACAATTTTGCAGTCAGGGTGGGTGGGGTAATCGCGAGGGTGGTCCAGTTGTCATACGAAATCGATTGCACCTCAGACCAGAGTCACTGCGGTTCCCGCTGCTGCTCAAATTGCTACTGCAGACGCTCTACGATGCGCCAGAGCCATACACCGAACACGATGGTCTTCCGTCTCTGTAGAGCCACGTGCCTCTTCCTGCTGAAGGTTCTCGTGAGCACTTTTGCCAGGAACCAAATACAGTGGCTACATTCCTACCAAGTCTTTCTACAATGTCACAGAAGGAGCATCCAGCAACCTGATTTACATTCTTATACTGGCGCAACTAGCCTGACTCTTATGCGACTGGCGCGAAATTTGAATAGACATCATTTTTTACGTGTAGAAACACGCATACCAATTTTAGTTTGTGTTGCACAAGTCTTTCTTGATACTACAATATTTTTCCGTCAGTATAGACAGCGCCACCATGGCAGGGATGAGTGATTGCGACGAAGAGGGAGCACAAGAGGTCCCAGAGAAAGTCAAAAATTCTTTATTGAAGCATCTGCGTAGCACACCAGGTCAGTGGACGACTTGCTCTGAATTCTGCTGGGCTGCCTGCCTGCATGCCTCACGGTGCTGACGCAGAGTCTCTACGATGCGCTGGCGGCCTCGTTACATAAGCTACTACAGCCCTGTGTGGTGCCTCGGTTGTGTCATAGTGGGAAATGCCCATCGCTTAGGGGCGCACGTTCTCCGATGGTGGAAGATGGCTGGCATGCATGGCGGGGGGGGGGGGGGGGGGGGGGGTATGACCCGCACCAACCTGAGCAGGAGTCTGCCTAGTTGCTGAGGTAGACCTGGGACCGCCTGCTGCGCTGTGGCACTAAATCCGAGAGGGACTTAGTGTGTAGATCTGTTCCCCTGCTGTGACCTCAAACTGGTGACTTCTGCTGCAGGCTCATGTGATGACCTCGTCTACCACAATCCTGTCATGCAAACCTGAGAATAATTTCGTTGCAAACCATCCAGTACTTACAGTCGACAGTGGCACACTTGTTGTGCATATGCGCCAGTACCAGTAACACATCCTAAAACACCACTATCACTACCAATGTAGAAATCTGCCTTCCCACTTGCTGCAGGAGCTTGTGCAGTCCTGTTGAGTCCTCGCTTCAGTGCATCGTCTTTGTCAAATTATCACAATGCGAATATTCTGCGGTAGCCTGCTGGCAATGCTGCTAAAATACACCGCTGTAGCTCACATTAATATGGTCTTATATGGTCAATATGGTACAATATATATGAACGTAACCTTCAGTAAACAACATCTTTCCCTAGGCGTAATCTGATTATCTCCAATAGACTGTCCCTTTGATTTACTGATTACAATAGAGAATGAAGTCCACACTGAAGGTCATTGAAGTTAAAAGCAAGATTTGTTGAAAAGAGATGATTGCATGACATACAGATATGGTCAGTATGCTACAATATACATGAACCTAACATTGAGTAAGGAACATCTTTTCCTAGGTGTAATCTGCTTATCTCCAATAGACTATCCCTTTGATTTACTGATTACAATAGAGAATGAAGTCCACACTGAAGGTCATTGAAGTTAAAAACAAGAGTTGTTGAAAAGAGATGATTGCATGACATACACATTGGTTTACTACATACCCATCCTGTTAAGATTTTCACTTCAGTTAAATTACCCAGTCTTATCTTTATAGGTCTTGTCACACTGCAAAGTGGTGCTGGATATAAATTCCATAACAATATAATTGCCATCTCATTTTACTCTGAAGAGCGAAAGAAACTGCCTAACATCTTGTAGGGCCCCCGTGGGCACGCAGAAGTGCCACAACAGGTCAACACGAAGTGGCAAGAACTCTACTAGTGTCTGAAGTGGTGCTTGAAGGAACTGACGCCATGAATCCTGCAGGGCTGTCCATAAATCCGTTAGAACACGAGGGGGTAAAGTTCTCTTCTGAACAGCACGTTGCAAGGCATCCTGATATCCTCAATAATGTTCATTTCTGGGGAGTTTGGTGGCCAGCGGAAGTGTTTAAACTCAGAAGAGTGTTCCTGGAGCCACTCTGTAGCAATTCCTGATATGTGGGGTGTCATTTTGTTCTGTCGGAATTGACCAAATCTCTTTTTGAATGTACTATCGACATGAATGGTTGCAAGTGATCAGATAAGATGCTTACATAAGTATAACCAGTCAGAGTCGTATCCAGACGTATCAGGGGTCCCAAATCACACCAGTTGTACACGCCCAACACCATTACAGAACCTCCACCAGTTTGAACCGTCCTCTGCTGATATGCAGTGTCCATGGTTTCATGAGGTTGACTCTATGCAAGTACACGTTCATAAGCTCGTTACAATATGAAACGAGACTCGTCCAACCATCAACAGTCCAATGTCGGTGTTAACGAGCTCAGGCGAGGCGTAAAGCTTTGTGTCGTGCAGTCATCAAGGGTACACTAGTGGGCGTTCGCCTCCGAAAGCCCATATCGATGATATTTCGTTGAATGGTTCGCAAGCTGATACTTGTTGACGGCCCAGCATTGAAATGTTGCAGCAATCTGCGGAAGGACTGCACTTCTACCACTTAGAACGATGCTCTTCAGTCGTCGTTGCTGCCTTTCGTGCAGGATCTTTTACCGGCAGCAGCGATGTCGGAGATTTGATGTTTTGCCGGCAAAACTGGTAAAATGGTCGTACGGGATAGTCCCTACTTCATCGCTACCTCGTAGATGCTGTGTCCCATCGCTGGTGCGCCGACTATAACACCACTTCAAACTCACCTAGATCTTGCTAACCTGCCATTGTAGCAGCAAAAACCAATCTGACAACTGCGTCAGACAGTTGTTGTCTTGTATAGGCTTTGCCGACCGCAGCGCCGTATTCTAGTTGTTTGCACATCTCTGTGTTTGAATACGCAAACCTTTACCAATTTGTTTGGCGCTTCAGAGTAAGTAAAAGATGATCTGATGCTAATTCAACTGGAACTCTCTGCAGACATTTGGGGTGTCAATAGAATCTACTGTGGTGTCGAGAACGAGACACGATGTCGAGAATGAGACACGAACGTCAGTTCCTTTTGATTTTCTTCATACGCCGATATCTTTCTTTGTAGATTAGACTCCTAGACTTGAAACAGCACTGGGACTGTCATGAACATTAACGTCGTTTGTTTTGTGCCATTTTTACGAGTTACGTCCTCATAGTCGGCGCCCTCACTACTAGTCACGCTAGGGATGTTTATTGATTGACAATAATCCAGTTCAGAATTTCTCCGATTTTCTCCAAGTGCTTCAGGGTTATGATTCTCATGTCACTCCTGCCTTCCACCATGGCCACCTTGAGGATTTGACTTCATCAACAGCATCACCAATTATGGATACGACAACTATTACTTTTATATGTCATATTTGCACCCAGAACATAAGAATGCCAGTGGTGTCTTACTCCAACGGTACATTTTCTCCTTTTAATCCACACCTACAAGATAGAAGAAGAAAAACCTATGTTATCCATTATTAAAGAGGTCAGTGACTTAGAAAGGAGCTGAATATCTGTCAACAAAGATTTCTGATCATTTCCATAATATCATAAAATATTTGACATACAGGAAAGCAAGTTTCAAAGGTAATTTAACACCATTTCTTCAGAACTGTTCGGTATATTCCATTGACGAATTTTTTCTCTGAGGACTGGTAGTCTGTAAAAATAATAAAAACACCTAGTTCTTAAGTGTAGTTACTTGTGAAGGTCCCCCTGCTAGTCTAACCTGAGCAATCCTATTCGTCTCTAACTACTGGAAGCTCTACCCATTTGAACCACCTTAATAAAGTGATGCGTTGCTCTCCCATTACTGTCCCCTCCCCCCCCCCCCCCCACACACACACACTCAACACACTTCACACTACCTTCTATTGCCAACCTGACCCCTCAGGATGTGTCCTATTAAGCGATCACTTCTTTTCATAATGATGTGCTATAAACTTCTTGTTTCTGCAATTGTATTCAGTACCTCCTCAACAGTCTATCCGTCTAATCCTCAGCAAGGTTCTGAAGCAATACTTTTCCAAGCTTCTATTCTCTTCCTGTTTGAAGTACTTATCATCCATATTTCATTTTGGTACAGGGCTACATATCACACAAATACCTTCAGAAAATATGTCCTAACACTGAAGTTCATATTCGATATCAACAATTTTGTGTGTTTCAGAAACACATGGCTTCACTATTGTCATCTGCAATTTATATCCTCGCAATTTATATCCTCTTTTCTTCGGTGACTGTTATTTTGCTGAGAAAACAACAAAATTACTTTTAGGCCCCTTCCTAAGCTAATGCTTTCAACAAATATAAATTATTCATTAACTATTTCTTATACAACTTTTTCATTAGGTGTTCTGGGATATCAAGTATGCCATAACAGTAGTTATTTGTTATTTCGTTTCTGGCGAATAACAAATAATGGCACGAAACTACATCAAATTTGCATGAATGCATAGCCCTACATTTCTTTGTGATTCCTTGAAGCACTAGACAATAATGGTTGATCATGTACACTCATTCAGTTTCTGCAATAAAACGGTAAGACTGATTTCTAATGTGTGTCAGGGTAACAAAATGCATCTGATAATTCAGTACTAATAGTATAAGTCATAATTTCTGCGATTCTTTGTCATCATTTCAAAACTACATTAATGGAATCTTAATCTCCCTACCGAAGGAATACCACTTAATTTCCATCTACAAATATGGTGTAGTTTACAATACGACATTCCACTACAGGTATCAGCATGCCGCAGCCAAGAAACTCCACCTGGCCCTCCTGGACCAACTGAGGGGCCACAACCAACTGGATCACCAGGCCCACCAACCGGAGGTCCTGATCCAACTGGTCAACCAACAGGAGGTCCTGAACCAACTGGACCACCAGGTCCACCAACTGGAGGTCCTGAACCAACTGGAGAGCCTCAACCAACTGGTGGCCCCCAGCCAACTGGCGAACCTCAGCCTACTGGAGGACCTCAACCTACTGGACCACCAGCGCCGCCTAGCCGTATTTGGCGTGGTGTTTTCTAGTGATGCAAGATTAGCGCACCAGGAAACATTAAAGGATTTCAACTCTTTGTAGTTGAAGTTAGCCAAATTAATTGATGGAAGTGTTCTTATGAAACATAAAAATTAATTCTGATTAAACCAGCAATGAAAAAACCCCATTAACGTTTTATTTACTATATACTGTAAAATCATCAAATTCTACAAAAATATGATGCAAATACGCAAAAATCGTTACATGCCTCATCAAATTCCTCACCACATCTGGAATTTATGTTTTCTAGATCCTAGCATATCTTCCGAAAAGAATATTAACCGGAACTCAGCGTAACGTAGGAAGCAGCAATAATAGAAGGGATAGGCATGTAGCTGTTTTAGACTGCTCATAGATGGTGCTGCCATTTAGAGGGAACCTGTCGCTAGTGAGACCTTAAGTTGCATTCATCAAGATACGAATATTTGTCAACATAAGCAGATGAATGTCCGCGGTACTGTTTGAAGATAACGTCATCAATAAAAATATAAGTCACTAAACTTAATCACACATATCTGACCATTCCGTTGTATTTGAAGCACAATGGCTGGATGAAAGTTACGACATTAAAGGTAAAAAATTAAAAAGGAAACATAACATAGTGCGAGTCGTTAAGGACATAGTGGGCAGAAGCATCTTTTTTACAGTGGAAATATTCTTGAAGTCTCTCTACCTAATACGCAGCTCTGAGTAATACATGGGCATCCATATAAAATTGGGTGGCCTGATAAATACATGGGCAGTCATATAAAAGGCCTGAAAAATTTTTGAAAGGCTAAAGAAGAACTGTGTAATTTGTGATCAAACTTCAGTAACAAATTCTTCAAGCTGAACGTCTCAAATTATTCAAGGTTGGCTCTCCAAAACTTTCCGATCGAGGCTTTCATGATGAATTTGAGAATGGGCTGCTGCCAGTTTCTATGTAGGGGAATGATGCTAGCAGTAAAAAACTACATCTACATCTACATCGACATGGTTACTCTGCAATTCACACTTAAGAGCCTGCCAGAGGGTTCATCGAACCATTTTCATACTACTTCTCATCCATTCCACTCTCGAATGGCGCGTGGGAAAAAGGAACACCTAATCGTTCAGTTCGAGCTCTGATTTCTCTTACTTTATTGTGATGATCATTTCTCTCTACGCAGGTGGCTGTAAACAAAATATTTTCGCATTCTGAAGAGAAAGTTGGTGATTGAAATTTAGTAAACAGATCTCGCCGCAAAGAAGACGCCTGTGTTTCAGTGACTGCCACCCCAACTCGTGTATCATATCAGTGACACTCACGTCCCTATTGCGTGATAACACGAAACGAGCTGCCCTTCGTTGCACTTTTTCGATGTCCTCCGTCAATCCTACCTGGTAAGGACCCCACACCGCTCAGCAATATTCCAGCAGAGGATGGACAAGTGTAATGTAGGGTGTCTATTGAGTGGGTTTGTAGCATCTTTAGTACCCATGTGGATGACCTCGCACTTTTCTTTATTTAGTGCCAATTGCCACTTTTCGAACCATACAGAAATTCTCTCTAGATAATTTTGTAATTGTAATTGACCGTGTGATAATTTTACTAGACGGTAAATTACAGCGTCATCTGCCAACTATCTAATGAGGCTGCTCAGATTATCACCTAAATCTTACACTACTGGTCATTAAAATTGCTACACCAAGAAGAAATGCAGATCATAAACGTGTACTCATATTATACTAGAATTGACATGTGGTTACATTTTCACGAAACTTCGGTGCATAGATCCTGAGAAATCAGCACCCAGAACAACCACCTCTGGCCGTAATAACGGCATTGATACGCCTGGGCGTTGAGTCAAACAGAGCTTGGATGGCGTGTACAGGTACAGCTACCCAGGCAGCTTCAACACGATACCACAGTTCATCAGGAGTAGTGACTGGCGTATTGTGACGAGCCAGTTACCCGGCCACCATTGACCAGACGTTTTCAATTGGTAAGAGATCTGGAGAATGTGCTGGCCAAGGCAGCAGTCGAACATTTTCTGTATCCAGAAAGGCCCGTACAGGACTTGCAACATGCGGTCGTGCATTATCCTGCTGAAATGTAGGGTTTCGCAGGGATCGAATGAAGGGTAAAGCGATGGGTCGTAACGCATCTGAAATGTAACGTTCACTGTTCAAAGTGCCGAAAATACGAACAAGAGGTGACGGACACGTGTACCCAATCGCACCCCATACCATTACGCCGGGTGATACGCCAGTATGATGATGACGAATACACGCTTTCAATGTGCGTTCACCGGGATGTCGTCAAACACTGATGCGACCATCATGATGCTGTAAACAGAACCTGGATTGAAACTTCCTGGCAGAGTAAAACTGTGTGCCGGACCGAGACTCGAACTCGGGACCTTTGCCTTTCGCGGGCAAGTGCTCTTCCAACTGAGCTACCCAAGTTCGACTCACGCCCCGTCCTCACAGCTTTACTTCTGCCAGTACCTCGTCTCCTACCTTCCAAACTTTACAGAAGTTCTCCTGCGAACCTTGCAGAACTTGCACTCCTGAAAAGATTAAAACTGCCAGGAAGTTTCATATCAGCGCACAATCCGCTGCAGAGTGAAAATCTCATTCTGGAAACATCCCCCAGGCTGTGGCTAAGTCATGTCTCCGAAATATCCATTCTTTCAGGAGTGCTAGTTCTGCAAAGTTCGCAGGAGAGTTTCTGTAACGTTTCGAAGGTAGGAGACGAGGTACTGGCAGAAGTAAAGCTGTGAGGACGGGGCGTGAGTCGTGCTTGGGTAGCTCAGTTGCTGGAGCACTTGCCCGCGAAAGGCAAAGGTCCCGAGTTCGAGTCGCGGTCCGGCACACAGTTTTAATCTGCCAGGAAGTTTCATATCAGCGAACACTTCGCTGCAGAGTGAAAATATCATTCCAGAACCTGGATTCATCCGAAAAAATGACGTATTACATTCGTGCACCCAGGTTCGTCGTTGAGTACACCATCGCAGGCGCTCCTGTCTGTGATGCAGCGTCAAGGGTAACCGCAGCCATGGTCTCCGAGCGGACAGTCCATGCTGCTGCAAAAGTCGTCGAACTGTTCGTGCAAATGGTTGCTGTCTTGCAAACGTCCCCATCTGTTGTTGACTCAGGGATCGAGACGTGGCTGCACGATCCGTTACAGCCATGCGGATAAGATGCCTGTCCTCTCGACTCTTAGTGATACGAGGCCGTTGGAATCCAGCACGGTCTTTCGTATTACCCTCCTGAAACCACCGATTCCATATTCTGCTAATAGTCATTGGATCTCGACCAACGCGAGCGGCAACGTCGCGATACGATAAACCGCAATCGCGATAGGCTAAAATCCGACCTTTATCAAAGTTGGAAATGTGATGGTACGCATTTCTCCTCCATACACGAGGCATCACAACAACGTTTCACCAGGCAACGCCGGTCAACTGCTGTTTGTGTATGAGTTCAAATGGTTCAAATGGCTCTGAGCACTATGGGACTTAACATCTGAGGTCATCGCCGGCCGGAGTGGCCGAGCGGTTAAAGGCGCTACAGTCTGGAACCGCACGACCGCTACGGTCGCAGGTTCGAAGCCTGCCTCGGGCATGGATGTGTGTGATGTCCTTAGGTTAGTTAGGTTTAAGTAGTTCTAAGTTCTAGGGGACTTATGACCACAGCAGTTGAGTCCCATAGTGCTCAGAGCCATTTGAACCATCTGAGGTCATCAGTCCCCTAGAACTTAGAACTACTTAAACCTAACTAACATAAGGACATCACACACATCCATGCCCGAGGCAGGATTCGAATCTGCGACCGTAGCAGTCGCGCGGATCCGGACTGAGCGCCTAGAACTTGTGTATGAGAAATCGGTGGAAACTTTCCTCATGTCAGCACTTTGTAGGTGCCGCCATCGGCGCCAACCTTGTGTGAATGATCCGAAAAGCTAATCATTTGCATATGACAGCATTTTCTTCCTGTCGGTTCAATTTCTCATCTGCAGCCCGTCATCTTCGTGGTGTAGCAATTTTAACGGCCAGTAGTGTATATGTAAATCAGGAACAGGAGAGGATCTATGACACTACCTGGCGGAACGCCAGATATCACTTCTGTTCTACTCGATGATTTACCGTCTATCACTACGAACTGTGACCTCTCTGAGAGGAAATCATGAATTTAGTCAGACAACCGAGACGATACTCCCTATGAACGCAGTTTAATTAATCGTCGCTTGTGAGGAACGGTATCAAAAGCCTTCTGGAAATCGAGGAATATGGAATAGATCTGAGATCCCTTGTCGACAGCACTCATTACTTCATGGGAATAAGGAGCTAGCTGCGTTGCACAAGAACGATATTTTCTGAATTCGTGTTGGTTATGTACCAATAAGTCATTTTCTTCAAGGCGATTCATAATGTTCAGTATATGCTCCAAACTCCTTCTGCAAATTGAGGTCAGTGATATGGGTCTGTAATTCAGTGGGTTACTCCTATTTCCTTTCTTGAATATTGGTGTGACCTTTGCTACTTTCCAGTCTTTAGGAACAGTCATTTCGTCAAGTGAGCGGTTGTATTTCATTGGTAAGAAAGGCGCTATTGTGCCTGCATACTCTGAAAGGAACCTGATTGACGTACCATCTGGACCGGAAGACTTGCCTTTCTTAAGTTGTTTCGTAACACCTAAGATATCTACTTTTATGTCACTCATGCTAACAGCTGTTCTGGTTTCGAATCCTTGAATATCTAGTTTGTCTTCTTTCGTGAAGGAATTACGGAAAACTTTATGCAGTAACTCAGCTTTAGTGGCACCATCATCGGTAACACTCCCATCGCTATCGCGCAGTGACGGTATTGACTGTTTTTTGCCATTCGTATACTACGACCAGAATCTCTTTGGGTTTTCTACCATATTTTAAGACAATATTTCATTGTGGAAACTATTAAAAGCATCCCGCAGTGACTTCCGCACTAAATTTCGAGCTTCCGTGAAACTTAAGCAGTCTTGGTGATTTTGCTTTCTTCTGAATTTGACATGCTTTCTTCGTTGCTTCTGCAACAGTGGTCTGACGTGTTTTTTGTACCATGGTGGATCAGACCTGTATCTTATTAACTTATGAAGTATGAATCTATTTAAAGTTTGTGCACATACTTAAAGACACATTTTTCCCGCACAGCATACTTTAAGGGGCCATGGTTAAGCACACACCATATGTTATTATACTGCACTCTTTCAGGAAATCCATACCCTCCTATACCTGTCATGGTAAATTAATGGACATGCTGTATGACCTATAAAGATAATTGTCTCATAGAGACGTGATGGTTTCATTTGACGCCTGTTCTCAAAGGAAATTCAATACAATGGTAATTATTCTTCAGCTAATATATTATTTTACAACTCGAGAAATTAAAACAATTATAAAATGTGTGAATATGCAGTACAAATACTGCAAATTGTTGGTTGTTATAACTAGTAGTTGACCTGAAAATATTCCCTATATAGCGAAAGGGAATATTTGTGAAAAATGATGTCTGAAATTTTAACAACAGTTCGTGAATTCCTGGGTAATGGGTATGATTTTCGGAGTCAATAGGTAACTCTTCAACTCTCCTTCTTTAAGCAAGTTCAGTGTTTTGTCTATCTTGCTTGTGCAAATATTTCTTTTTCCATCAATCACCACTCTTTCTCTCCTTGTCTGTGAAAGTCATATTGCTGATTTTGTGATTTCGGAAGAACATGACAATTAATAATATTTGCTTTGTTGTATGTGGAAGTAGAATGATATACTCCACAGAGTACAATTTGCTCTGCCTACTAATTTTGAACCGTTATATGGATTATGTATAAACGGAATAGCAACTTGGTTCAAATAAGATAGGTTCCAAGGACCAAAGCATGTTTATGCAGATAATTACTATCTACCAAATGTTAACATGGGTATTGTAAAGTAAAATTTCAGAGACCGCTCTGATTCTGAGTTACTAAAGAAGTGTCTCCGTGGGATTACACGGAATCAAAATGAGAGAGTGAGCAAAGTGGTTTAGACCAGACGTCTGATCCTCACATGCTTGAAACTTTTATGCAGAGAACATCGTACTTGTTGTTGCCTTATACCTCATTACTAGTAGGTGTGTTGTCTGCTTTATTACAAAAAAACTTTAGTTATGTTGTTACTATTTACATCCACGGAGGCTTGATCTTCATAAAAATGCAGTTTTCAGGCATGTCGTAAGTGCAGTGTATTAAAGGTACTATATAAAGGCAACAACAAAGATATTATGTTAGCCTTGAGACTCGCCATCTTAAACTGAAACAATTGACTTCCGCCCCATGTTCTCCAACTGTAGCAACAAGTGACACAGATGAGTTGTTAAACAGTTTCAGCTAATATTTTGTGACAAGCCATTGTAAATTTAATTTTTTACAAAATAAATTAAAAAACCGACCATAAAATTAAACTGAGCACTTACTATGTGTATTATTTGGAGAAGAAAGTCTCTACCATTTCAGATAACAAGAAGCCCAGAAACTACATTTTCATCATGTTAACAGGATCTTTCGTCGGTTCTTGGTAAATAATAATGAAAATGTAATAAATGAAAAGCACCAGTTTCTATTGTTCTACAGTATTAATATTTTGTTGTGTTAACCGAGTTTCGGCTTACAAGGCCATCTTCAGCCGTTTACTGGGTATTGTCACCAAAGAAGTTACAATATTTGCAAACAACATTGGAAGAGAAGTTAGACGTCTAGACTGAAGCAGAAACATACACAAGTAACATCTTTGATAGTGTGGTGGCAATGCAGTGAGGAAGTAAAAAAAAATAGACAGTAAATGAATAAAAAATGGAGTAGTCAAGAAAAACAATAACGCAAAATAGCAACAGCATGCCTATATAACAGTTTCTATTACTAAACAAAACTAATTAAAATAAAATAAAATTAGCTGGCTGCAGTGGCAGAGGAGTTCTAGACGCTTCAGTCTGGAACCGCACTGCTGCTACGGTCGTGGGTTCAAATCCTACCTCGGGCATGGATGTGTGATGTCCTTAGGTTAGTTAGGTTTACGTAGTTCTAAGTCTATGGGACTGATGACCTCAGATGTTAAGTCCCATAGTGCTTAGAACCATTTGAACCATTTTTTGAAAATAAAATTAGTACCTGACAAGGCTACATCAGGAGGTATAAAACATGGAGACTGCTACATAAACCAATTAACACAAGAAACAACTATCAATGTAACTACAGAAAACATAAGGAACTTAAGCAATATCAGTAACATAAACAGAAACAAGTAAATGCAGCAAAATGGGGGAGTTTGAGGGAACATACAGTAATGCAATCTTTTAGAGCGTGCTGGTACTGCATTTTAACATAAACATATTTAAAGCTGTGGCTATGTAACAGTTTGCATTAAATAAATGAACCAAGTACAATATAAACAATATTTGATGAGACTACTATAAGAGGTGTTAAACATGGACAGTAACACAAGTGACAGTTAAAAGAAAGCCTTAAAAATTGACACTACAGTCTATACGGAATACATAGGAAACTGTAATAAAACAAAATAACTTCATCAATAGAGGAAAATTTTGGAACAGACAGTGTGGGAAGAAATGAAAACAGAGATGATTATATAAAGTTTAGGAGAGGGGATGTGTTGAAATGTGTCTGGTCGTTTAGGATTAGATCTGGACTGTGTGCTAGATGTCTGTTAATTTCCAGAGGTTCCAGTAGGTTGAGTTTATCGCCTTTGTTTGCAAAGTGAAGTTCATGGGACACTGGCTGGTAGTTGTGGCCCTCACCCAGTACATGCTCAGCAAGTGCGGAGTCAGAATTCTGCAACCTCCTGTAACCTCCCAACAGGAAAAAAATATGTATAACATTCAAATTTTGTGTAACCTCCCAACAGATTATTATTCCGTAACCTTGTAATAAGACGTGACTCACTGTAATGTTCTCTCACAGCACGCTTCCAAAGTGAAAGTTAAAAGAACATTTCGATGTATAATGCTTACTGTAACAAATAATTTAAATGTATTTCTGTTAATTGAATTTCAAAAGGGCTCTTAATTTTGTGAGGAAAAGTATAATTACTAATTTTGCTATTATAAATGATTATTCAAAGAGTGTGAAATACTATCTGTGGCAGAGTATGTGAAAACCACCACAGAAGAAACGATGTTGTTGTTGCTGTGGTCTTCAGTCCTGAGACTGGTTTTATGCAGCTTTCCATGCTACTCTATCCTTTGGAAGGTTCTTCATCTCCCAGTACTTACTGCAACCTACATCCTTCTGAATCTCCTTTGTGTATTCATCTCTTGGTCTCCCTCTACAATTTTTACCCTCCACGCTGCCCTTCAATGCTAAATTTGTGATCCCTTGATGCCTCAGAACATGTCCTACCAACCGGTCCCTTCTTCTTGTCAAGTTGTGCCACAAACTCCTCTTCTCCCCTATTTTACTCAATACCTCCTCATTAGTTATGTGATTTACCCATCTAATCTTCAGCATTCTTCTGTAGCAACACATTTTGAATGCTTCTATTCTCTTCTTGTCCAAAGCATTTATTGTCCATGTTTCACTTCCATACATGGCTGCACTCAATAACAAATACATTCAGAAACGACTTCCTGACACTTAAATCTATACTCGATGTTCACAAATTTCTCTTCTTCAGAAACGCTTTGCTTGCCATTGCCAGTCTGCATTTTATATCCTCTCTATTTCGACCATAATCAGTTATTTTGCTCCCCAAATAGCAAAACTCATTTACTACTTTAAGCGTCTCATTTCCTAATCTAATTCCCTCACCCACCTTTATTCGCCTACATTCCATTATCCTCGTTTTGCTTTTGTTGATGTTCATCTTATATCCTCCTTTCGAGACACTGTCCATTCTGTTGAACTGCCCTTCCAAGTCCTTTGCTGTCTCCCACAGAACTACAATATCATCGGCGAACCTCAAAGTTTTTATTTCTTCTCCATGGATTTTAATACCTACACCGAATTTTTCTTTTGTTTCCTTTACTGCGTGCTCAATATACAGATTGAATAACATCGGGGAGAGGCTACAACCCTGTCTCACTCCCTTCCCAACCGCTGCTTCCCTTTCATGCCCCCCGACTCTTATAACTGCCATCTGGTTTCTGTACAAATTGTAAATAGCCTTTCGCTCCCTGTATTTTACCCCTGCCACCTTTAGAATTTGAAGGAGAGTATTCCAGTCAGCATTGTCAAAAGCTTTCTCTAAGTCTACAAGTGCTAGAAATGTAGGTTTTCCTTTTCTTAATATATTTTCTAAAATAAGTCCTAGGGTTAATATTGCCTCACGTGTTCCAACATTTCTACGGAATCCAAACAGATCTTCCCCGAGGTCGGCTTCTACCAGTTTTTCCATTCGTCTGTAAAGAATTCGCGTTAGTATTTTGCAGCTGTGACTTATTAAACTGATAGTTCGGAAATTTTCACATCTGTCAACACCTGCTTTCTTTGGGATTGGAATTATTCTTTCTTGAAGTCTGAGGATATTTCACCTGTCTCATACATCTTGCTCACCAGATGCTAGAGTTTTGTCAGGACTGGTCCTCCCAAAGCCGTCAGTAGTTCCAATGGAATGTTGTCTACTCCCGGGGCCTTGTTTTGACTCAAGTCTTTCAGTGCTCTGTCAAACTCTTAACGCAGTACCGTATCTCCTATTTCATCCTCATCTACATCCTCTTCCATTTCCATAATATTGTCCTCAAGAACATCGCCCTTGTATAAACCCTCTCTATACTCCTTCCACCTTTCTGCTTTCCCTTCTTTGCTTAGAACTGGGTTTTCATCTGAGCTCTTGATATTCATGCAAGTGGTTCTCTTTTCTCCAAAGGTTTCTTTAATTTTTCTGTAGGCAATATCTATCTTACCCGTTGTGAGACATGCCTCTACATCCTTACATTTGTCCTCTAGCCATCCCTGTTTAGCCATTTTGCACTCCATGTCGATCTCATTTTTGAGACGTTTGTATTCCTTTTTGCTTGCTTCATTTCCTGCGTTATTATATTTTCTCCTTTAGTGAATTATATTCAATATTTCTTCTGTTACCCAAGGATTTCTACTAGCCCTCGTCTTTTTATTTACTTGATCCTCTGCTGCCATCACTACTTTGTCCCTCAGAGCTACCAATTCTTCTTCTGCTGTATTTCTTTTCCCCCATTCCTGTCAATTGTTCCCTTGTGCTCTCCCTGAAACTCTATACAACCTCTGGTTTAGTCAGTTTATCCAGGTCCCATCTCCTTCAATTCCCACCTTTTTGCAGTTTCTTCAGTTTTAATCTACAGTTCATAACCAATAGATTGTGGTCAGAATCCACATCTGCCCCTGGAAATGTCTTACAATTTAAAACCTGGTTCCTAAATCTCTGTCTTACCATTATATAATCTATCTGATACCTTCTAGTATCTCCCGGATTCTTCCATGTATACAACCTTCTTTTATGATTCTTGAACCAAGTGTTAGCTATGATTACCTTATGCTCTGCGCAAAATTCTACCAGACGGCTTCGTCTATCATTTCTCACCCCCAATCCATATTCACCCACTATGTTTCCTTCTCTCCCTTTTCCTACTCTCGAATTCCATTCACCCATGAATATTAAATTTTCGTCTCCCTTCACCACCTGAAAATTTCTTTCATCTCATCATACATTTCATCAATTTCTTCATCATCAGCAGAGCTAGTTGGCAAATAAACTTGTACTACTGTAGTAGGCATGGGCTTCGTGTTTTTTTTGGCCACAATAATGCGCTCACTATGCTGTTTGTACTAGCTTACCCGCACTACTATTTTTTAATTCATTATTAAACCTACTCTTGCATTACCCCTATTTGATTTTGTATTTACAACCCTGTATTCACGTGACCAAAAGTCTTATTCCTCCTGCCGCCAAACGTCACTAATTCCCACTATAACTAACTTTAAGCTATCCATTTCCCTTTTTAAATTTTCTAACCTACTTGCCCGATTAAAGGATCTGATATTCAAAGCTCCGATCCGTAGAACGCCAATTTTTTTTCTCCTGGTAACGACGTCCTCTTCAGTAGTCCCCGCCCGGGGATCCTAATGGGGGACTATTTTACCTCCGAAATATTTTACCCAAGAGGACGCCATCATCATTTAACCGTACAGCAAAGCTGCATGCCCTTGCTTTCAACCGTTCGCAGTACCAGCACAGCAAGGCTGATTTGATTGGTGTTACAAGGCCAGATCAGTCAATCATCCAGACTGTTGCCCCTGCAACTATTGAAAAGGCTGCTGCCTATTTTCAGGAACCACACGTTAGTCTGGCCTCTCAACAGATACCCCTCTGTTGTGGTTGCACCTACGGTTCGGCCATTTGTATCGCTGAGGCATGCAAGCCTCCCCAGCAACGGCAAGGTCCATGGTTCACGGGGGGTGGGGAGTTGGGGGGGGAGGGGGGGAAGAAGCGATATGTAACGAGAAATGACAAAGACTGTAGAAGGATAAGTTAAGATATAAATAGCCAGTAAATAGGCAGTATATTGTAATAGAATCGCTTGTCTTCTGCACGGACTAAATGGGAGAGGAACCCGTGACGTTGTGTTAGGTTCGTACGTAGTCTTCATTTGTCATAAGTCGATGATCGACGCCTTTTGTAGCTGGGATTGTAAAAGGCGTGTAAAGATTTCAATTGTTTCTGTTAAAATGTATTTATCTAGTAAAATCTGTTTTTCACAATTACTGAAAAGTTCGCACCGGACATCACCCATTTTATTTACGAAATTTCAGCATTTTATTGGATATCGCTGGCGGTGCGGAGCTGCGCCGCGAGCGAGCAGTTTGCAGCAGCGGCAGATTTAATATACCATTGCTATATCGACCAAATCCTAAAAAGGGTACAGGTGGAGGTGAACGAAAATAATAAATTGTTTCTTTTCACAGCATTCCAGACGCAGAATAACAGGATATAGTAGATTTTATCTTGTGCATTCACAGGTGGATACAAGCTGCAGCTTTTGTAAATTTTCATTAAAAAACTGATAAATTCTGAACATATCGTCAAGTGTATTTAAAAGTGGATAATTTTTGAGGAGAGCTTAGCAATATAAAAGAAAACATTTTCATATAGCAAAGACAGTCTTATGCTCCAAAGCTAGGCGGGGTACATCCAGTAAAACAAAAATCCACTGCAACGTGAAAATGTTTGCTAAGTTCGATGGACAATAATATTTTCATTCTTGCACAAACAGCTTTAGTACTTGAATAAAAGTAAAACTTGAATGATTATTTTGGAATATTCAAAGAAATTCATTTTTATTAATCTGCAACAGAATATTTCATACGTAAAGTAGTAATCAGAGATGAAAGATTTATTGCAACCTTTCATTTCTCTTGTACATCCACGTATACGTCAAGTTCGATCTCAACGGTTTCCCAATCAAATTAAACGCAAAAAGCAAAGAAAGTTTAAAACCAGTCGGTCAACTCCCAAATAATTAAAACAGACAGAATCGCATTAAACTGTCGGCCGGAACGTGGGGCCCGAATATGCAGTGGCCACAATAACTTAGAAATACTTTGGGAATCGTTGCGATTGAGCTTTTTTGTAAAAACATTAATCACTTTCAAATGTGTTCTATGTGTTATACAATCCATACTGTGTGGTAATCTGTGTAAAAGATCTTTTACACGAGAAAACTCAACATCGAGAGAGAGGCTGAGGACAAGATCACATACCATTAAGAAAAGATATAATGGCCGTCCCAAAATTGGACGCTGGGATCTAACAGTATCGTATAGCATACTAAACTGCATTCAAGTCTTAACTATTTATTTCTTGTGAATTAATAATTTATTGTATATTTATTTTGAAACAGTAGCCACTTGCTCCACAATGAGACCACAACTTATAGCAAAATCTAATAGGCTTGCTCCGGATAAACTGTTTCAGCCCACTTCGTCCATAGTATTTGACTATCATTTCGTCAACTGACAAATTTTCTTCAAATATTCCAAATTTTTGAAAAGATTCATTTATTATTTTCAAGAGACGTCTAGTTTGGAATCTGCGATCGTGTTTGTTTTCATTGTCTAAGTCATTATCTTGATAATGAAGCAATGTTTTCAACTTCTGATATTTATTCCATGACGTAGCTGTCTTTATAATTGGTATGCCAACATCTTCATCTTCAGACCAGTATAGCTTCTCAGCAGGGAGCTTATGGTAGCCAGCAAAAAGAAGGAATCCGACAAAGACCTTCACTTCTTCAACTGTGAGGATAAAATCCTGCATATTCTTCATATTTACTGCATATCTCACAGTTTCTTTCACTATGAACTCGTATATGTTTTCGTTCATCAGTTTTCAAACATTTCCTTCGGAGTCAAGGAAGAAAGTTGTTCCTTCAATTCCTCTCTCTTTGTGCTGATGTCATGCTCACTAGTTTGCGACAGCTTTGTACAAACTGGAGGTGTCTTTTTCCATTTGCTTTTCTCATCAGTGAGACGTCTCTTCTTCGATTTACTTCTGGAAACTTGGGATGTTCTTAGCAGTGAAGTTTTACATACAGTTTCTTCGTTATTCTCTGATGCAACATAATGTAATTCAATAGCCCCTGGCACATCTGAGACTTCCACGGTTCCAGTAACATCGTCTGGACCTTCTTCTTCGTCGGTCATACAGTCTACTTCAGGAGGACATACGGTGATATCAATACGGTCCTGATCATCTGACACCGCATTATAGAATGTGTCACTGTTTATTATTTCTTCTATTTCTTCGTTAGTGAGGTAACTATCTCGTCTGAAGGCCATTATAATCTATATAAAATGAAATGAAATAAAATATAATAAAATAAAGTGAAATGAAAAAATAATACATTAGCACAAAATACAGAAAGAGATGTGTAAATACCTCTGTCCATCTGGAACTGTATTATTTACTAATGGGTAACATATTCTTAAATATATTTACATAATACGCTGTAAATTTCCAAATATATATATATTGACTCCACTGATCTTATTCAAGAAGACGTAAAGGCAGCATCTGATTAGGCGAGAAATAACGGATCCGGATACAGAAATGACCGAAATAATAATACGCCAAACACTAATTGTGGAAACGGTGGAGGAAACAATAAACGGCAAGAATTTGTGCAGAACGGGAATAATGGGAGGAACCGAAACGGCTATGGCCCACCATTCAATAACGATTGGAAACGGAGGTTTGATGACTGGTACGAAGCTGGACACCCAGGAAATAGCCGATGGAAAAATTCCAGAGGTCCATGGAATAACAATAATTACAGTGACGGAAACCGAACTTGGCAACAGAATCGCAGGCCCTGCCCAGAGCGGCAAAACGGCGAGCGATACGATAATAGCAGGCCAGTAAAACAAAATGGGCTAATTACGCAAGCGTGGCGGTCGGCGCACCAAACTGTACATCTAGTGGAGGTCAATGACACGGAACGACCTTGCACGTCGACAACCAGCAATCCAACAAACTAAGTTCGACCGAGATACGCTCTCCATCGTAGGCCGAGGAATGGAGCGAGAACTATTCGACACAATACGACATACCTGAAATCTATATGCTGAGGTACAATGACGGAATACAGATGGGGCAGGAGCTATGGACTGAAGGACACACATGTTTAAGAGAACGTAATGAAAAGGTACAGGCGATACTAAAGGTCAGAATCAATGACACTGAAGTGAGGGCTATAGTGGATACATGTGCCACTGTCAGCGTTATGAGCATGGAGTTATTCAAGGTGCTGGGAAGAGAAAGGAATATGCCGACTTTTCCCGTGAATAATTATAGAATCACTGGATCCATTAGCCTGAGCGACAGATAATCAAACACCAAGTGTGAGTGGAAATCTATATAGGAAGCGAAGCCATAGCGTGCTCGTTCTTAATAGTAAAGGGTTTGAAGGTAGCCTGCATCTTGGGTGTACATTTCTTGAGAGAAAGGGACACAATTATTGACCTTTCTCTGGGAAAATTAAGTTTAATGAATTCAGGTAGAAGAGTGGAATTGCCCATGCTGAAATCTGAGGAGGTACTTGTGCCTAGCCGTAATGAGATTAATGTCAAATGTGGGAATGAATGGATACTACATTTAGATAATCACTCATTAGGAAGGGATCTCTATTATCCGGATGTACAAAGTGGTCAATTCAGTGCAAATGGAGATGCACTTATGGATAAAGTGACACAATCAGAGAATTTAAACTTAGCACAGCAACTAGATTTAGTACAGTTGTTATCGGACCACACGGAAGTGTTTTCTGACCGACCTGGAATCGTAAAAGGGTATCACTACAATATCGAAGTGAAACCACATGAAACATACTGTCGTGCGTCGTATTCCATTCTTTGGTCCAAGAGAGAGGTAGTCGAAAAAAAAAGCACAGCATGTCTCAGTTAGTATATACTGGACCTTTTAAAATAATGAGAGTGCCACAAGAGTGTAGTTACTCATTAGCAGATCCTCAGTCGTGGAAAGTGCGGGGACTGTACCCTCGAAAGGATGTAAAATTATTCATACAATGAATGACCAGTAGCAATATATAATGTGTATAGAGCATATACTACACTGTAGAAATATTTAGCTATAAGGATATGTTTGTGTTTCCCTTTTTCTAGGATTATTTGTGTTTTGTTTCTTTGAATGATGATAAAATTGACATGGTCTAAATGATTGCACAAAGCTAAGCTGATGTCAAGGTGCAATAATCTATTGTGTAAAGGTGTTAAGGAGGACAGTCGAAATGAACAATTCACTAGTAAATAGTTTATGTGATGGCCAACATTTAATATATGTAAAAAGCTAAAGCATTAGTTGGAACAATTCTTCTATTATGTGTGTGTGTGGATGTAAGATATAGGATTTTCATTGACCCCAGAATGACGCTCGCGTTAAGAAATCCTGTGACAATTATCTTTTGAAATTATATTATGAAAGGCAATAATGCAACCAGTAGTGATCTGAGTGCACCACTGGAGACAAAGTCAATGGCAGTAAACCCAACTGAGGTAACATATAGTTACAAATAATTAAAGAAATTGGAGCACATGTGAATTGAACACGTAAGAATAGCTAGCCAAAACTTATGAAACCAACCTTCCCCTACAGAAACTACACTGTAGTCCTGTAGGAACCTATAAATGAAATGTGATGTTAAAAAGTTATTGAACAATACACCTGAATCCGGCTGTGATGCACAAGTAAAATCTGCTTGAGAATGAAATGGGTGATAACTGGGCAAACTGAGAAAGGAAAAATACTGGAAATGTAACCATGTATGCAAATGTCACACACCTTTAATATAAACGAATAACTAAGTTACAATTGTTCTGTTACAAAGATGGCATAATGGACATTGTAGCCAAAGACCTATGAGAAGTAACGAAGTTGGGGTTGGGTTGTTTGGGGAAGGAGACCAGACAGCGAGGTCATCGGTCTCATCGGATTTAGGGAAGGACGGGGAAGGAAGTCGGCCGTGCCCTTTCAAAGGAACCATCCCAGTATTTGCCTGGAGCGATTTAGGGAAATCACGGAAAACCTAAATCAGGATGGCCGGACGCGGGATTGAACCGTCGTCCCCCCGAATACGAACGAAGTATTGTGTAGCGGATACAGATAGTGACTGTTAAGACTACAGCAATACGTTGCGAGATTATTAATGCCAAACAAAAGAAAACTGTGTCATTGTAGTGTTCATAGGAAAATAAGTAATCCACAAGGCACAAACAGTGATCCGTAAAGAGACGGTGAAACAAATTAGTGTCTAATAGCAACATTTACAGTGTCTGTGAACCGAAAAAAATGGTCTTTGTATGTCAAGGGACACTGTGGAAGCGCATTGACTGCGGAGATATATTTTTAGTGTGATATAGACTTGCTTGTGACGGACTACAGAGTCGTGACATGGTGTAGGGATATTGTGTGCCCAGTGAAAGACATTATCATACCCAAACGACATTGTGCAAACCAAATCAGTGAAGGCCTACTGAGTGATAAGTACCGCAAACCGTGTGCATTCTCTCCCACAGCTAAAACTTATGTCAGTAAGAATAGTACACTGTGTGTGGATTTGTTCCATGTTTGATGGAGTACCACAAGAGGAGGGCACGCTGGAAGTCTGGACTGCAGCACGCGCCTGCGGTAACTTCAACCACGCAGCGGCCGTGGCGGCACGAAGCAGCTGCGATAGCGCTACGCTTCTCCGCGCCGTGGCTGTCAACACGGCGGGCGTCGACCTCAGCGGGGCCCGACACGACGCGATGCGCCGAGCCCAGTGCAACAATTACTTCACGCCGCTCGACGAATATGTCATTGTCGATGTGTAATTAAACATTTGCCTGAACTATCCAAATAAAATATCACGAGAAACATTTGCATGAACACGATTTATGCAGAGGACACTTAACATTTGCTGTGTTTAAATTCTAAAAACATTGTATATAACATACGTAAATGATTAGGCAGAATAAACCCAGTAAAACCATGTGTTGTGATGAAACTTTGACGATAAAGTGTCGTATGAATAACATGTACAAACTGTTTTCTGAACATTGTTTACCAATTGCACTAATTTCATTTCTAAGTGATTTTGTTGTGGCTGCATGTGTAGGCTACTACATATTTCTTGTGCAACGGATCTAATTTCTTCACTACTATTCTTAGCACTAGCCTTAATTTCCTCACGAAACTGTTTTTTTAGTTTCGTTACATTGCTCGGCAACGTTCAGTAAGCTGTTCAATGGAGGCGTCAAGTTTTTCATTAATCTGTTTGAAGTTTTCATTAATTTGTTTGATCGACCTGTTGTGTTTTTCATTAAGTTGTTTGTTCGGTTCATTAAGGTTGTCGTGTTTTTTATTCAACTGTTTGAGATTTTCATTAAGTTGTTTATAACTGTTGTCTTGTTTTTCATTCGACTATTTGAGACTTTCATTAAGTCGTTTATTCGATTCATGAAGTTGTAGCAATGCTGCCATAACTTGATCCAAGCCAAAATTAGCGACTCTAATTCTCTGTGCTGTGTGATGGTGTATCTGCATTTGTCACATTTTGTGTAACCATTTGATCATTGTCTGATTCACGAAAAGCTTTGCTAGTAGGATGTGCTCTGATGGTCACTACATCGGAATCAAATAAATCTGACGTATTTTGACTATATTGTTAATCTTCGCTAAAAACATTTATCTGCTCACTGTGTAAATTTTGCAAATCAGGTGTGTCAAACAGGGCAGCGTTCACTGTAGCGGAACATGCTGCGTCATCAATTGTCGTTCAATTTAGTGTGGACATAATTGAATTTGTTTGTTCATCGTTTGAAATAAAATCATTGCTTGTGGTCGGCACGCACTGATTATCATTAAGACACTCAGTGTCGCTAGCATTATCAGTCAAATTATTCAAGTCGGCTTTTTCGCTCATTGCACTACATGATGCAATGTTAGCAGTTTCTCGCGGCATTTTCACAAGTCAAAGATGAGTATAAAATCAAACAAAGAGAAAGCAAAAATCGAACAAATACAATAACAACAAGGAGCAGTAAATTGCCGACGATCTGTGAAAGAAAGAGTGACAAATTAGTAAATGTGTTGCGCCAGATGCAAACTACATTTAACATCAAGTAAATAAGAGCAGATGTATAAATGACTACTTCTCAGAAATTCACAAAAAATACGGTCCTGGCCGGTTGTCGCCAAGTGTAACCTCCCAACAGAAAAAATATAACATTCACATTTAGTGTAACCTCCCAACAGTTTATTATTCCGTAACCTCGCAATAAGAACGTGACTAACCTGCCAATAAAAAATGTGTCTCATTTATAACCTTTCAACATTTAACTGACTGTGAATCTAAACTGGTAAATTTGCACGTCAGCAGTGCTGCGTCATGCCCCTGAAAAATCATACTTATATAAGAAATTTTTCTGGCACAGCCCAGTGCAATGCCGGGATGGTTCCTTTGAAAAGTCTTACCTCAATGAAGTCGCCGGATAACGCCTAAATGTATGCTCTATAAGAATTTTTTCTGGCGCAGCCCAGTGCAATGCTGGCCGATAGATTTGTCATGTATAAAAGTAAACAACTCATTTTTCTTTGCTATAATCGGAATGGCCATGGATTGGAGAAATTAGTAAATTCTTTAAATTCAGATGAATGATTGTCAAAAGTTAATTTTTATAAGAAAGATTATTATTAAGAGATTTTTTAAAAACATTTACATGGGACTTGACATAACTACAGTACATATGCGCGAGGCTGCTTTTACCTTATACTACATCGCTCAGGCACCGCCATCGTTCCTCACGACCGGCCCAGCCAACTCCATACACCAGGCAGCTAGCTACTACTTACTCCTACTGACACTGCTCTTACTGCAGCCAACACTGCTCTCTGGTCTGCGATTCTCTTATAGCTTACATATCGCAGGCAGCGCGTGAGCAATCCATCGAAATTACATCTGCTCGAGTGCACTAGCAACAAATTCCGTAGTCATGGACCTCCTACACTCCAACTGCGTTCATGTTCAGCCAGACTAGTTGGTATATCTCTGCCTGACTCGCTGATGTAAAATTTCTCACTATCATAATAGGTCATTTTGCATAACCCACTGTTGGCTAATAACTGTATCTTATCTTTGCTATCAAAAATACACTGCGCTAACGTGTTCTTAACATAGTAGGATACCGACGAGGTGGCGCAGTGGCTAGCACACTGGACTCGCATTCGGCAGGGCGACGGTTCAATCCAGCGTCCGTCCATCCTGATTTAGGTTTTCTGTGATTTCCCTAAGTCGCTCCAGGCAATTACCGGGATGGTTCCTTTGATAGGTCACGGCCGACCTCCTTACCCGTCCTTCCCTAATCCGATGAGACCGATGACATCGTTGTCTGGTCACCTTCCTCAAACATCGCATCCCATAGTAGGAAAGCATAGTCTTGCAGGCTTTCAGTGCTTTGGCTACGATCTGTGATACCTCGCCTAGATATGGTAGTGTACACCATTTCTTGCAGACAGTGGATGGGAAAGCAGGTGGGGCATAGAGGAGGGGTATAATTTTCCGTTTTTGTTTCCTGTGCAAGGTATGGTCAATAACAGTCAACATAAGGATATTCAGTTCACAATGGAGATTGCCAACAAATCCATAAACTTGTTAGATCCTACAATTGACATCAGTACACACACACATAATTTAAAAATTTATAGAAAAATTACAACAATGACACAGAATTAACTTCTTCCTCACAACACGCCATAGCTCACAAATATGCAGCTTTCCACTCAATTGTACACCATCTCATATATATCCCCATGTCAAGAGTTGAATTTAAAGCAGAGTTAGCTACAATAAAATTTATTACCACAGCCAATTGCTACAGTCCAGTTCTTATTGACTACATTTTGCACAGGAAACAAAACCGGAAATTATACCCTCCCCAATGCCCCACCTGCTTCCCCACCCACTGTCTGCATGAAATGGTGTACACTACCATATCTAGATGTGATATCACAGTTTGTAGCCAAAGCACAGAAACCCTGCAAGAATATGCTTTCCTACTATGTTACGAACACTACAGCTCAGGGCATTTTAATACCAAAGATAAGATACAGTTATTAACCAACATTGGGGTATACAAAATCTCATTTATGATTGTGACAAATTTTACATTGGTCTGTCAGGCAGAGACATAGCAACTAGTCTGGGTGAACATGAACGCAGCTGGAGGTTGCATATTTCTGGCCCTGCATTTGCTGAGCATGTAGAGAGTGAGGGCCACAACTACCAGCCAGTGTCCCATGTACTTCACTTAGCAAACAAAGGCGATAAACACAACCTGCTGGAAGCTCTGGAAATTAACAAACTTCTAGCACACAGCCCAGATCTAATCCTAAATGACCATAAACATTTCAACACTTCCTCTCTCCTAAACTTAATATAATCATCTCCGTTATCCATTACTTTCCACACTGTGTGTTCCTACATATTCCCATTTTCCTGCATACATTAAGTTCTTTTGATTTATTGAAGTTTTTTATGTATTCCATATAGACTGTACTTTCAATTGTTAAGGCCTTCTTTCAACTGATACTTGCATTACTGTCCATTTTAACACCTCTTATAGTTGTCTCATCAAATATTGTTTATATTCTACTTGGTTAATTTATTTAATGGAAACTGTTGCAGAGCCACAGCTTTGAATATAATGTTAATGTTGCCGTCTTACGTGGTGGGCCTTAATAAAAATGATATTTCATTTAATTTTGATTTACGATTAAATGCCGTCCTGAAGTTCTCCTTTTTAACAATATTAATCTCAAATTATTTGTTACGTTAATGAATGTTAGACTCGCTGAATCTTAAAACATGAGCATATAAGCTGAACAATGTAATAAACTTTTCATATTAATTTCCTCGGCTAGCCAATTCACTTTAAAGCAAAAGATCTTTAGTTATTAATTACAATTGCGGCCCACACACGGGCGAGAGTATTTCCTTACCTCCGTTAATCATTGCCACGTAGTCGGAGTCCTGGCTCTGGCTGTCGGCTATGGTACTGAAAATAAGAATCTTAAAGCTACGTATTTTCTGCAACGTCGGGCAGCTGTGGAGAAAAATTAATATTATGTTAATAGCGGACGAGTTTACCGCTTCCGCTAATTATTCATAAGTTAATATCGCCACGTAATGGCGTCGTTGGCTGCATCGGCCGTTGCGATTGTTGAACTGTAAATTACTTGAATGCAGGTTAATTCAAGGAAGGCGGACATGAAATCGCGATCACATATTACAAATTGAGAGTGCACAATAATATTAAATCAGTATATATATAATCTGCTTAACTCATACAAATATGCTTACATTTGCCAGCACTCGCAAGATGTCCGTCTATACACAATCAAGACAAGAGAAGAAGTGAAGTCGACTAAAAAATTAACAAAAGAGCGTATCTTGTCGTCTCTTTAGATCATTTTGTCGTAAATTATTTCTTTGCAATCTAAACCTACACAGAGAAATTATTATTTTACGGTTACACGATAAAAATGTATTATTCAATTTTTAAATGTCTCTTCTTTATAAATACTGTTTTTTAAGTCTTTTCGTAATATAGCACTGGGGACGCTATAACCACCACACTCTAAGAGATTGCGTTTACTGTAAGTTCCCTCAAACTCCTCCATTTTCCTGCACTTACTTATGTCTGTTTATGTTATTGGTATTGCTTAAGTTCCTTATGTTTTCTGTAGTTACGTTGATAATTGTTTCGTGTGTTAATTGGTTTGTGTATCACTCTCCATGTTTTGTACGTCCTGATGTAGCCTCATCAAGTACTAATTCTATTTTATTTTATTAGTATTGTTTAGTAATAGAAACTGTTATGTAGGCATGCTGTTCCTATTTTGCGTTAATGTTTGTCCTGTCTACTCCATTTTTATTTATTTACTGCCTATTTGTTTTACTTTTTCAATGCATTACCATCACACTGTCAAAGATGTTACTTACTGTATGTTTCTGCTTCAGTCTAGACATGTAACTTCTCTTCCAATGTTGCTTTCAAACATTGTAGCTTCTTTTGTGACAACACTCAGTAAATGTCTGAAGGTGGCCTTTTAAGGCGAAAACCGGTTAACAGAATAAAAAATTAATACTGTAGAACAATAGTAAACTGGTGCTTTTCATTTATTACATTTTCATTATTAGTTCGGCCTAGGGCCCGTTAATGGCGGCGACTTAGAAGATATTAATGAAATTGTGGAACAATAATCTGGAAAATGTCATTGGTTCATCGCGCAGAGATAGAGAGTAGCTGGTCCTACATAAAGTAGCATACGGACCCATAAGCTAGAAATTTATACACATCCAAAATTGTAATACATTGTACTCTGTGATATGTGCTTGGAGTACTTAGTTAGTAGTAAGGTATAATTATACAACCAAATCCTAAGGGTGAGATGTTTCGTACAAAATCTGACCACACACTGAAAAGTCCGCCGCTATTATGAGGTACAACAAAACAGAAGCGAGACAGCCTCGACTATCAAGAAATAACTGGTCGTGGCATATCAGTGAGAAAATGTTTTCAGACTTTGAAATAGGTCACTATGTTTGCACAAGTTTGAGAAAAAATGTTCATCTCAGCAGCAGTGAATGACCATTTCGTCACAGACGTTATCTTTCGCTACGGAGGAAAAGGATGGATGAAACACTAGGAAAAGTGCTGTCGAGGAAGAAAAAGTTTTGCCGTTGAGTCATAAAAATCAAATTAAAATTAAATATTATCGTTCTTATAAAATCTCAGTAGACAGGCTATGGGAATCAAACATACGTTTGTAGCATAGTAGATTTAGAAAACATCTACATCCACGTCTACAGGATTACTCTGTAATTCACGCTTAAGTGCCTGTCAAAGGGCTCTTCGAACCACCTTCAGAGTATTCCTCTACCGTTCCACTCATTAACAGCGTGCGGGAAAAATGAACACTTGCATTTTTCTCTACGAGCTCTGATTTCTCTTATTCCATTATTATGATTATTTCTCCCTACGTAGGTTTGGCGAGAATAAAGTAGTTTCAGATTCAGAGAAGAAATTTGGTGAGTGTAATTTCGTTATAAGATCTCGCCGCAACGAAAAACACTTTTGTTTATATGACCACTCAATTCTCATATCATATCCGTGACAATCTCTCCACTATTTTGCGATACTACAAACACAACTGCCTTCTTTGAACTTATCTGTCTGGTAATGGTCTGATACAGCACAGTAATACTCCAGAAGAGGACGAACAAGCATAATGTAGGCCGTATCTTTAATAGTTGCAAGTTTTCTGTCAATAAAACGTAGCGTTTGGTTTGACTTCCCCACAACGTTACCTATCTGATCGTTCCAATTTACCGTTGCTTGTAATTGTAATTCGTAAGTATGTAGTCGAATTGACAGCCTTTAATTTTGTGTAATTTGTCATGTAATCGATATTTAAATAATTTCTTTTTCTACTCATGTGGATGACCTCAAACGTTTCTTTACTAAGAGATAGTTGAAACTTCTCGCACCATTCAGCTATCGTGTCTAAGACATTTTGTAATTGGTTTTGATCTTCTGGTGGTTTTGCTATACGGTAAATGACAACATCAGCTGCAAACAACCTAAAAAATTTACTCAGATTATCCCATAAATCGTTTATGTAGATTAGTAACAACAGAGGGGCGTAAAAATTCCTTGGGGAATGCTGGATATCAGTTCTGTTTTACTCGATGATTTTCCGTCGATTACTTCCACCGTGATATAGCTCAGAGGAAATAATGTATCTAGGTAGCACAACTGAAGCGATACCCTATCGCCACGCAATTTGATTAGAAGTCTCTTGTGAGGAACAGTGTCAAAAGCCTTCCGGAAGCCTAGAAATATGGACTCAATTTGAGATCCCAAGTCGATAACACTGATTACTTGGTGGAAATAAAGAGCTAGCTGTGTTTCACAAGAACGATATTTTCTGAATCAGTCCTGATGGTTTGTCAATACCCCGTTACCTTCGACGTATTTCGTAATGTTCAAACACAGCATATTTTCCAAAATCCTACTGAATATCGACGTCAATGATATGGGTGTGTAATGTAGCGAATTACTCTTATTTCCTTTCTGGAGTATGAAACTTTCCAATCTTTTGCTACGGATCTTTCGTCGAGCGAGAGGTTGTATACAATTGCTATGGGCCTCTTGTATCAGCATGCTCTGAAAGAAAGCTTAACGATATGCTATCTGGAGCAGAAGACTTACTTTTATTAAGTGCTTTAAGTTGCTTCGCTACACCGAGGATATCTACTTTTGAGTTAGCATGTTGTCAGATGTCCTCGATCCGAGTTTTGGAAAATTTACTTCGTCTTCTTTGGTGAAGGAATTTCGGCAAACTGTGTTTAATAACTCCTCTTTAGTGGTGTTGTCATCGGTTATATTACCACTGGTATCGTACAGTGAGGGCACTGATTGTGTCGTGCCGCTGATGCATCTCTTTGAATTTCTGGCAGATTTTGAGACAGAGTTTCGCTGGGGAAGTTACTAAAAGCATTTCGCGTTGAAGTCTGCACCAAGTTTCGAGCTTCAGAAAAACATCGCCAGACTTGGAGATTTTGTGTTGTTTTTAATATGGCGTGCTTTTTTGTTGCTTCTGCAACAGCTTTCTGACGAGTTTTGTGTACAATAGGGGATCAGCACTAACTTTTATTAATTTATTTTGTATAAATGTCTCAAGTGCCTCAGATACTATTTCTCTACACTGACGTATTTGGGAAGACGTAGTGGCAGTGTCTCTGGAAGGCGACAAGTGAATTTTTGTTTGCTTGTTTAAGCAGATATATTCTGCGTTTACTTTTAATGGATTTAGATGTCGCAGTTTCAATCTCGCTTTTATATGGCAACAGAAAAATAAAGGGAGATAAATTTAAGTAACGATTGACTTCAATGAATGTTGAACTTGAAATGTTATAGTTGGAACGATGTTACGTGAATGTTAAATTAAACTTTAACGTGCTTCTGAAAGAAGTTTTAAGAGAGCCATTACATGTATTTATGAGAGCCATTAAATGTATCTAAGCTATCAGGACTGTCTAGCTATGGTTATTTTTAATAAGTTTAATTGTATGATGTAAGTTCGTAAAGCTGCCGTAACGATCAAGTGGTAGCGATACGAAGCTGCAGCCTCCGCCACTGCTGTTGCACGCCATCTCCTGAGAAGCTTATTTAAGTTTATTTCTCACATTTTTCACGTTAGACATGCGTGGCCACCTGCACACGTAGCAGGCTGTCGAACGTTTGAATGTAAAATCACAGTTTTGGAGAGAGAAAATATTAGTAAATCACAGTTACAATGCAAATGTGGCCAATTGTGACGGAACCGGACTGTGTGCAGTCTCGATCTAATACTCATAAACCGCGGCGATGAGTGTCCAATCGTGTGTATATGTAAACCTGAAGCACAAATTTCCATAGTTGTTAAAATGATCAAATTGCTCACTTTTCAATAAATATTTATTTATACGATATCTCTTGTTAACAAAACAACTAGATTCGTATTTCTATTTACAAGTTTTACATCCCGTCCGGCCGGAGTGGCCGAGCGGTTCTAGGTGCTACAGTCTGGAACCGCGCGACCGCTTCGGTCGCAGGTTCGAATCCTGCCTCGGGCATGGATATATGTGATGTCCTTAGGTTCGTTAGGTTTAAGTAGTTCTAAGTTCTAGGGGACTGATGACCTCAGAAGTTAAGTCCCAGAGTGCTCAGAGCCGTTTGAACCATTTACACCCCAGTGCTTAAATAAACTTAATTCTGTAACTCCGTAAGGGCTGCCGTGCAACAATACAATTAGATCAGCTCCAGTAACACGTCTTACAATTCCAGTATATCAGGCCATAATGACCAGCGTTATTAATCCAGTGCCATGGAAGGTATATCAACAAAGAGTACTAACATCTCACTCACTTTCTTTCGCTGCCACAAATACGTTAATTCTCAAGGGCATATAGCGCTGAGTTCTATCATCGACAGTCTGTGCCGTAAGACATTATCAGCTCAGTTGACATACACAATAACTCCCAAAATTAACACATTTCTCATCAATTACGTCGATTTGTGTGATTTCACCTCCACAAAGAGAGTCACTAATGCTTATATCCATCATGACACTCCCTATTTACTCAGAATTGTTTGTAGCTAAGAAGTCAAGCATATTTTCTCAACCATTTACACTTCGAGTAGGCTCCTAAACTAACTGCCCAAAATAATTTTCGGTGAAAGCATTTAGCACAATTTCTAAAGATGCTTTAAACCTATTACCGGCTTTGAGTACGTATTTTCGCCAACAGATGGAAGGTAGATTGAAGTCACCACCAACTGTAATTGTTTGAGTAGGGTACCTACTTGTGATGAGACTCACGTTTTCTTTGATCTGTTCAGCAGCTGTATCATGTGACTTGGGTGTCGGTAAAAGAACCTATTATTAATTTACTTCGGATGTTAAGCATATCATTAATCAAAGCAAATCACAGGAACTATCTACTTCAGTTTCGCTACATGATAAACTACCTCTAACTAGCAACAATATCGCCACCACCAATTATATTTAATCTACTCTGCTACATGTTAGGTCCCTTGTAATAATTTCGGCTGAACTTAAGCTTCAGTGAGCTTTCGGTACTTATGACGATTTAAGCTTCAGTGCCTTTTTTTAGCACTTGGAGCTCTGGTTCTTTGCAACACAGTTGTGAGAGTGAATAACTAAATTATTGACAGTTGCTATACCAACCCTCTTCCTGTGTTATGCTACACCCCTATGTAACTGAATTCCTTTCTGCACTTTCTCAAGACCCTCCAACGTACAAAACGACCCAGTTCATACCACACCACCCTGAATACCCGTGTGGCAACCTCCTGCGTGTAGCGGACACCTGCAACCACACCACGCTGTGGCGCAAGCCAGAAATTTGCAACATACACCAGTCTTTACCACTTCACCTAGCTGTCCAAAACACACATCATTGCTACCTACATGACTGCAGTTCGCTGTACCCCATGCTGATCATGGTATCCAGAAGTAGCCTTTCCACATCCGAAATAATTCCTCCTGGTGTGTACCCAAAGTGATCACTGGATTTGTCCTCCTCCTTTGTCAGCCATATCCCTAAGAGGCTCCATTAAGCAGTTAACATTGGAGCTCTCAACTACTGTGCACCCACGCCTGGTAAATGAACAACCTTATCGGTCAAGAGACTTCATCTGAAACAGGCAAAGCGACTGCAGCTGACCAAGGGTCTTTGTCAGCGACAGGTTACTCAGATACGGATCACAACCATGAATTACAGAAGAATGATAGTTATCGACCATACCCTTTGAAAGGAACCATCCGGGTATTTGCGATAAATAAATCACTAGAAACCCAAATCTAGATCGCAGTTGCGGATCTGAACCGTCGTCCTCCCGAATGCAAGACCCTTGTGTTCACCACTGCGCAGCCCCTCTCGGTATATTCAAGGAGGACACTTCTCCGTATACTGCAGCATTATCAGCAAAAAGTCGCAGATTTCTGCTCACCGTATTTGTCAGATATCATTTATGTATACAGGGTGGTAAGAAACATTCTGAAAAGCTTGTAAGGGTGTTTCAGGAGACGTTGTGCTGAGAAGTAGTTGTTAAGAATACAATCCACACGTCGCGCCTCTATCGAATCAACTGTCATTGAAGATAGCCAATCAGACCACTGCACGCTCAAATTGAAGCGACGCGCCAGAGACAGTAGCGCCAAACGTTGTCTTCGTTGGTTTCCTTAAACCGAATAGGAGAGCGCTTCAGTATAGGGACGTGGGTTGGTAGTAACGATTGATCCCGAGCCGAAGGTTGAGCAATCTCGTACGCTGTCATTTACACTATGAGAACAACTGACACTAACTGTGTCTGGCGGGCAAATTGAATTTCCGCGTGCAACGGCCTGATTGGCTAACTTCATCGCTAGTTATCTCGAAAGCGGTTCAACGTATCGAATTCTTTTCTTAACTGTTATTTCTAGTACATCCTACCCTGCAACACCTTTATAAGCTTATCAGACTGTTTCTGACCACCCAGTACAGAGAACTTGTTGACGTAAATAAAACTAACTGAGGCTGCACTTACATGTCGTACTAAAAGGTGGCGTTGGTTCAGTACTTGAGCCAAGCTCGCAAGAGTATTTTTCAAAATAGTGACAAAATTTGGTATTGACGGGTTGTCGGGGCAGGATCCATAGCAATGACGGTCCCGATCTATCGTGACAGATGACAACTCTACATCTCTGAGCACTCTAAAAGGTACCCCTGTATTTAATGAACTTACACTGTCTAAGCAACGTACTTGGTTCTACTATTAATTAAACCTAGGACGTATAAGCTTTTTGTTTTATAACGTGGATGCCGGGGGGGGGGGGGGGGAGGGGGGGTTAGTCGATGAACCAGTGGTATTAAAATAGTCTACTGATAAAAAATTGCAACTTGCAAAAAGATTTATGTATTTTCACAAAGACAGTGATCTGTAAATATTGTTAATAGTTGTAAACAGTTATTGGAATCAACAAAAATTGGCATATTATAATACAAAATAGTAATGTGTTGATACATTATACAAGAAGGCAGGAGATACACTTCACAGTTCTTACTGAATGGGTGTTACATAAATGATTATGGCACTGTCCGCAATACTGTTTTCGATTACTTAGATTGTTGTACCCCTGTTTCTTAGTTTTAGCTTCTTTTACATAAATAAGCCACCGACCTTTCCCTGCGGGAAGCTGATATCCATTTCTAGTTATTTCTTTCATTTTCTTTTGTAGAATACTTTTCATTAACTGAATGTCTGGTTTGGTAATCCTCTTGCGTCAGTACTTCTTTCTGCTACCTGCGGTTTCACTAGTACCAAGCCAGCTCGCACAACAAAGAGTTTCCTTTTATACTGTTTCTTCTCATTCCGTCTTGGATGAATATGGTGGTTCTATTGATAGCACAGATATCGCTGACAGAGTAAAACACTAATAGATGCCATCTCTTTGTTCCGCTCTTCCAGCTGTACAGCCATTTGATCAATGATATCAGTTTGACCTGTAGTAGAATTGTAATACGTATTTACGTGGGTTTTATTCCTCTCTCCTTCAGTGTCTTTGCCTTGGTGCATTGTTGATAACGTCAGCAATGTTTTTTATTTTATTTTAGTATATTTTGTTTTATTTTACTACATATGATGCCAAAGTAACTGGTGGCCCACCTGTTGTTGGTCCCGTGAATATGTACATTGACAAATATTGCTTTCGATTTGACGAGTTTCTCATTATGTATGGAATATGCTTCCTGTTTGACTGGAGAGTTCCTACTGTAGCAGCTTTGTAGTTCTGGTATAACCTTTCCGCCAAATCCATCTAGTGTAGTACGGGTCTACAGTAACATTTTGACAACTTTTTTTCACAGGGAATGCCAGACCGTTAGCGGTAGCTGGAGAACCTCGTTCTTCTTTGGATGGACTCTGTTTCCCTGGACAAAATCTGTTCTTTACCTGCATAGAGTCCCATATTCGTAACATATCTCTCTATTGCATCTGACATCACGCACATAAGGATGCCAACTTGCCAGGGTTCTCCTTCATAAATACTTTGAAGGGGCAGCGTTCTCTTAACAAGCTGAACATCTTACAGACGGTGAGATGCACTCCTTGTTTATACAGTAGTGGTTAAAATGCCTCTGAGCACTATAGGACTTAACTTCTAAGGTCATCAGTCCTCTAGAACTTAGAACTACTTGAACCTAAATAACCTAAGGACATCACACACATCCATGCCCGAGGCAGAATTCGAACCTGCGACCGTAGTGGTCGCGCGGTTCCAGGCTGAAGCGCATAGAACCGCTCGGCCACCCCGGCCGGCACAGTAGTGGAAACCTATCTTTCACTTCGTCATTGTTGTGAACTTGTCTCCTTCCTCTCTTTGCTGGCAGGTAGTTTTGTCATCAAACCTAATGATCCTAACAAATTTCGTGAAACTTTCTCTTGCCATAATACCATCAGAAACAGGCCGACCAATTAGATTTGGCAAGAGATTATGTACATTGACAGAACTGTCTATCTTTACACCCATAAGTATCAGTATTTCTATATAGGTATACAAATCTTTCTCAAGAGTAGAAGTAAGATTTAGCCTGCCGCTTTATTTGAATGTACACTCCTGGAAATTGAAATAAGAACACCGTGAATTCATTGTCCCAGGAAGGGGAAACTTTATTGACACATTCCTGGGGTCAGATACATCACATGATCACACTGACAGAACCACAGGCACATAGACACAGGCAACAGAGCATGCACAATGTCGGCACTAGTACAGTGTATATCCACCTTTCGCAGCAATGCAGGCTGCTATTCTCCCATGGAGACGATCGTAGAGATGCTGGATGTAGTCCTGTGGAACGGCTTGCCATGCCATTTCCACCTGGCGCCTCAGTTGGACCAGCGTTCGTGCTGGACGTGCAGAGCGCGTGAGACGACGCTTCATCCAGTCCCAAACATGCTCAATGGGGGACAGATCCGGAGATCTTGCTGGCCAGGGTAGTTGACTTACACCTTCTAGAGCACGTTGGGTGGCACGGGATACATGCGGACGTGCATTGTCCTGTTGGAACAGCAAGTTCCCTTGCCGGTCTAGGAATGGTAGAACGATGGGTTCGATGACGGTTTGGATGTACCGTGCACTATTCAGTGTCCCCTCGACGATCACCAGTGGTGTACGGCCAGTGTAGGAGATCGCTCCCCACACCATGATGCCGGGTGTTGGCCCTGTGTGCCTCGGTCGTATGCAGTCCTGATTGTGGCGCTCACCTGCACGGCGCCAAACACGCATACGACCATCATTGGCACCAAGGCAGAAGCGACTCTCATCGCTGAAGACGACACGTCTCCATTGGTGCCTCCATTCACGCCTGTCGCGACACCACTGGAGGCGGGCTGCACGATGTTGGGGCGTGAGCGGAAGACGGCCTAACGGTGTGCGGGACCGTAGCCCAGCTTCACGGAGACGGTTGCGAATGGTCCTCGCCGATACCCCAGGAGCAACAGTGTCCCTAATTTGCTGGGAAGTGGCGGTGCGGTCCCCTACGGCACTGCGTAGGATCCTACGGTCTTGGCGTGCATCCGTGCGTCGCTGCGGTCCGGTCCCAGGTCGACGGGCACGTGCACTTTCCGCCGATCACTGGCGACAACATCGATGTACTGTGGAGACCTCACGCCCCACGTGTTGAGCAATTCGGCGGTACGTCCACCCGGCCTCCCGCATGCCCACTATACGCCCTCGCTCAAAGTCCGTCAACTGCACATACGGTTCACGTCCACGCTGTCGCGGCATGCTACCAGTGTTAAAGACTGCGATGGAGCTCCGTATGCCACGGCAAACTGGCTGACACTGACGGCGGCGGTGCACAAATGCTGCGCAGCTAGCGCCATTCGACGGCCAACACCGCGGTTCCTGGTGTGTCCGCTGTGCCGTGCGTGTGATCATTGCTTGTACAGCCCTCTCGCAGTGTCCGGAGCAAGTATGGTGGGTCTGACACACCGGTGTCAATGTGTTCTTTTTTCCATTTCCAGGAGTGTATTAATACAACATTCACCATGTCAGGTGTATAAAGTAATATCAACGCTTCTCCAGGAGAATGGCAAACACCGGCTGCAGTTACCTCTGCCTTCCCCTTGCTATATATGCAAGAAACTTCATAGGTATTCTAGGCTGTGTGATTACCCACCTTCTTGCAGAGTGGACCACAGCCACATCCTAATGGTCACTACCTGAAGCTGTTTTATCTTCATCTCCTTCATAGTCTGTAAAGTCCACATCAGTTTCCCTATCTGAATCATATTTCGTAATACCATCCCATCTTCACTTCCACTCTCTTAATTAGAATCTTCATCTAAAATTTCTTTCAGAACTTTTCTAAAAATCATTTACTTGTTCGTTTAGATGTTTCTGAGTCCTGAGGTGAACAGCAAGAAACTGAACTATCTCACTAAAAGTACACAGAATAAACAACAGCTGAATAAACAACAGCTGCACGTTATCAACCATTACTTCCTCTGTAGGTAAACTGAATTTTTAGAATATCAGTAATGGTATCCAAAAAGGAACATGGACTTGTATTGCTGTAGAGGAGGAAATAAAAAATTTTACATAGAAAAATTTTCTGTAGCATGGAAACCTAAGGGGTGGGGTTTCCTTCATCATAATGAAATTTTACTCTCCCGTAACTATTTCAATAAATTTCTTTTATCTCACTTTTATGTTCTTCCAATCTCTTCATCGTCTGCAGAGATAATAGGCGTAGAAATTTAGACTATTGTTTAGTTAGTTGTAATTAATTTATTCCCAACTTCACTTATTTGCATTAACATTCGTTAGTCCAGTAAGATTAAAAAGCCCCACATACCGTATCTGTACAACCCATTTACACCTACTGACACTGATATTGTTTGTTGTTCATTCTTTAGTCCAAATTTCTGACACTCTTCCACTTCATTTAAGTCATTGGGAGCATGTCTCCAGTACCACCTCTAGATACAGTTTTCCGTGTGCTCTTGTTCTCCTTCTCTCCGTATTGATACAACTGCACTAAGTTAGTAACCCACTTTGTCACACATCTACTTGAAGAACACACTTCCTCTCCACATAATTTCCTACTATTTGTTCTCCACCAATATGCAGTGCTGTTTGCCTGTACGTGCCCTGTTCCAATCATTTTTCAGCGTCACCACCCGTTATTATTTTGGTTAAAATTCTGTCTTAGTAGATATTATGCCCCAGTTTAGACCATTGCTGATGTGTTCTCTTGTTTCCCTTTGTCTCATAGCATCGTTTCTCCCGTTGTTCCTCGATCCCCATCCACTATTATGGCAATAACTACAAAATCTGCCTCACCTGGTCCTCGCGACAGGATATCACCAACGTAATAATTATTCTCAGCCAACAATGTTTCTCAAAACTGATCATAATTTCGCTGTACAAAGGTGGCATTTCAGGCCTCCGAATAACTTGAGGCAAGTTTCTTTATGCTAGAAGTCCAAAGAAATCCAGAATATGCATTTACGTCAAGAACGGAATTTAATTCATGCCAATGATGGAGTTCTGTTTCAGGCCTTAGTGACCGCCAGGATGAAGCAGCGAAAGGAAGATGAAGCACTGAAAGAAAGGTACCAGAAGGGAAACTGTACTGTCTCAGCTTACCTTTCTTACATGGACAGTGCTCCTCCTACCCAGGAAGTGAAGAGATGGTAGACAGCTTCAGGCAGCTGAATCTAGATGAACTGTTTACGATGCCAATCCTCACGACCTGACATATATGGTAGTCTAAAAAAAAAAATGGCTCTGAGCACTATGGGACTCAACTGCTGAGGTCATTAGTCCCCTAGAACTTAGAACTAGTTAAACCTAACTAACCTAAGGACATCACAAACATCCATGCCCGAGGCAGGATTCGAACCTGCGACCGTAGCGCTCTTGCGGTTCCAGACTGCAGCGCCTTTAACCGCACGGCCACTTCGGCCGGCTATGGTAGTCTTTTTTACATTATAGTTACCTAATAAATAACAATTTCAGTATGAAAAATAGTATTAAAATGATTTGAGTGTTTGTAGTGACGATAAGAGCAAATAATACTGACAATGTACTAACAAATTTAATACTGGCAGTATTTCTACTACTACTGTGGTGCCTCTAATAATGAACATAGTAATAGTAACAATAACAATAATAATAACAGTAATAACAATAATGATAATAGGGGATATAAAAAAATTTATAAGTGTACAAAATAGATTTTGTTTGATATATTTAACTCTGGGAAAATGAAATTTAAGGAGACTGCGCCAGCTAAGAATACCGGGAAATGAGGACGATCTGGTTGGAAAGAAGGAGGTACAAGGGTAATGAGTGTGTACAGGGACAATGGTGATCATTATTGTTGCTTTAGTACATTTGTCATTAACTACCTTCTGAAGCTGGGCATGTTACTCATTTCTCTGACACATAGTGGGAGATTATTAGGGTTCGTGCTACTGAGAAGGAATTCGAGAAAATGGCTGAAAGATGGACTGGGATAGAATATATTTTGCTCTGATGGAAATCGCTGTTTTTGACATAGTGTTCAAACAAGAGAGCCAAAGTCGAGGAGAAGTATGAGGGGCAGTGTACTTTGATAAAACAGTAGAGAAGACAGAACGAAGGGAAAGCTCTGCACTAGTCTGAAGGCAGCCAGAATAGTTGTGAATTTGATGGTGAAATAACACAGGCATTCATAACGGGTTCCAGGCACCGAGAGCTTGCCTGAGAAAGACGTCACAATATAACACCGCTGTAGTCTACGTATAATTGAATGTAAAAGTGTATGTACAAGTGTCCTTTTAAAGCCAAGAGGGAAGAACTTTTTGTATTTTTGTAGGAAATGGAGAGATGCTGATGCCTTCTTGCACACTGCAGTTATATGTTCAGTTTAGTTTATGCACACATCAAAAAAAGTTTTGCATCACCTCGGTTCCGAGAGTTCCGGAACCTGTGCAGAATATTGGAACAGAGATCAACATAAACATCAATTCCGCCTTTTTTATTGCTCATGAAAACCACACATTGCATGTTGTACCACCATACAGTGAGAAGTTCAGAGGTGATAGTCCAGTTTGCTGTACGCTCCGGTACCTCTAACGCTCAGTTGCACGTCCCCTTGCATTGATGCAAGACTGTATTCGTCGTGTAATACTATCCACAAGTTCATCAAGGCACTGTTGGTCCAGATAGTTCCACTCCTCAACGGCGATTCGGCTAGATCCCTCAGAGTGGTTGGTGGGTCACATCGTCCATAAACAGCCCTTTTCGATCTATCCCATGGTTGTTCGATAGGGTTCACGGGTCTGGAGAACATGTTGGCCACTCTAGTCGAGCGATTTCGTTATCCTGAAGGAAGTCATTCACAAAATATGCGCGATGGGTACGTGAATTGTCATCCATGAAGACGAATGCCTTGCCAATATGCTGCCGATATGGTTGCACTGTCGGTTGGAGGATGGCATTCACATATCGTGCAGCCGCTACCGCGCCTTCCATGACCACCAGCGGCGTACATCGTCTCCACATAGCGCCACCCTAAAAACTCCACCTTGCAGCACTCGCTGGACAGTGTGTCTGAGGCGTTCAGCCTGACGGGGTTGCCTCCGAACACGTTTCCGACGATTGTCTGGTTGATGGCTTATGCGACACTCATCGCTGAAGAAAACGTAATGCCAATCCTGAGCGGTCCATTCGGCATGTTGTTGGGCCTATGTGTACCGCAAAGTTCGGCCTCGCCATGGACGTCCGGAGAGAAGTTGCGCATCATGCAGCCTATTGCGCACAGTTTGTCGTAACACGGTCCTGTGGCTGCACGAAAAGCATTATTCAACATAGTGGCGTTGCTGTCAGGGCTTCGTCCGAGCCATAATCCGTAGGTAGCGGTCATCTCTTCCATGTCTGAACAACATCTCTTTGATCATACAATGTAGGCTTTCACGGCCGGTGTTGTCTTCAGTTGAAACTCTCAGACCGGAAACTCTCAGCCCGGAAGATTCAACTGAAGAAAACATCTCTTTGGTTCACTCCAAGACGCCTGGACACTTCCGTTGTTGAGAGCCCTTCCTGGCACAAAGTAACAACGCGCACGTGATCGAACCGCGGTGTTGACGGTCTAGGCATGGTTGAACTACAGACAACACGAGCCGTGTATTTTCTTCGTGGTGGAATGACTGGAACTGCTCGACTGTCGGACCCCCTTAGTATAATAGGTGCTGCTTGTGCAAGGTTGTTTACACCTTTGAGCGGGTTTAGTGACATCTCTGAACAGTAATAGGGACTATGTCTGTAATACAATATCCACAGTCAACGTCTATCTTCAGGAGTTCTCGGAACTGGGATGATGCAAAACTTTTTCTGATGTGTGTATTTTCGTCTATTATTACTCTAAGATTCTTTGCTAAGGCAGAAAAGCTGATTTTTGTCCCATTTAGAAATAACCATGGTACTCTCCTTCCGGACAGGCCGTGAAGGCCCAGCGGTACCGACTGGCCGCAGTGTCATCCTCAGACCATAAGTGTCAATGCATGCAGATATGGAGCGGCATGTGGTCAGCACACTGCTCTCCCAGATGTACGTCAGTTTCTGAGACCAGAGCCGCTACTTCTCCATCGAGTACGTACTCAGTTTGCCTCACAAGGGTTGAGTGCACCTAGCTTGCAAACAGCGCTCGACAGACTGGATGGTCAACCATCCATGTGCTAGTCCAGCCCGACAGCGCTTAAGTTCGGTGATCCGGCGGGAACCGGTGCTACCACGGCGGCAAGGCCGTTGGCCAAACGTGGTACGGATTCACGATATATCAGACTAATGGGTAGAGAATGACCATCAGGTACTACTTAGGTTTTAGATGGGACGAGTTTTTGACCCTATATCCTGCGCCAATTTTGATAGTGTGCGCAGGTCTGTATTGAACTTCTGGATGGCGGTCCTCAGGTTTATATGTTTTCCATTTAGAGGTCATCAGCATACATGTGTTATCTGTAGTAGGACAAAACTGATAGCACATAACTGAAATACAACGAAGGGAATATAGGACCTAATACTGTACCAGATACTCAGATGCCTCACCTGCCTCCTTGTCCGAGGTCCTAAGGCAACTTTGTGAGGTGGTGCTAGACGCGGTGGTAAGCTGGTTAGAATCGTGGTAGTAGAAAAAATTTTCGCTGCCAGTATTTGGCCAAAAGGGGAGGATAGGTGATGTAAGGTTCCTGATCACCCGACTTTAGGCCAACGTCCTGGTTTAAATAGCAAACCTCTCCACAATGTCCCATGAAGTGAGGGCATGTGACACTGTTTCGTGATCATTCGTTAGATGGAGACAAAAAGCTTGACGGACGTCTTGTGCTACTCGCAAGGGGTGCTGTGTGTTGGCTCTAGGTTTCATCTTGTCTCATCTCACGTCTTGAACGGACAACACGGACATTGCATATGTGGTAAGGTGGCAAGATCTTATGGGACCAAACTGCTTAGGTCATCAGTCCTACACATGTGCCAGCATCGGATTTCACGCGCTCCTTTCTCTCATCATCACCATCATACTACTCACGCACACACACACACACACACACACACACACACACACACACACACACACACACACACAATACATTGTAATGTTGCAGGTTATAAATAAAAACAAAACGAAAACTATCTGCCTGCATTGTAACTTGGGGTGCCAAATATGAAGCATTACTGGCGAGACATCAAGTGTGAGGAAAACCATTGCACTGCCCGTATAACAGACCTACACTTCCGGGTAGTTGTAATAATTGTCTCTGTTTTCTGGGAAAAAGCATCGGTTCCGAAGAACAAATTAAACTTTAAAAGAATGTAGAATTAGTCATAAGTGAATCGTTATTGCGCGACTACTTGTCCGCAGCAGCGATCGAAAGAACTTTGGCTGCAAAGTACTTACTGAAATTTAGGAAAATGAAATTAAATATTTTTTGTGCTGAAGAGCCAAAACACTATGGCCACTGTCAGCTGCAACATTCGATGCCGCCTGCTGGCGTTGCGGACATGCGACGCGGTAATGAAAGTAGCAGACATGTGACACCGTAACGAAAGTAGCGGACATGTGACGCGGTAACGAAAGCACGTAAGCGTAGCAGAGACGGGCGGTTGATCACACTAGCGAAGATACGGGCTGCAAATGGAGGAATCTATTGAGATAAGCGACTTTAACAAAGGGTAGATTATTATTAATCAGACCGTGTGAACAAGTACACTGCTGGCCATCGTAAATGCAACACCAAGAAAGACAAGAGGTAGCACAACAAAATTTATTTTGTAGATAACATGTTGACCAAGTATCAAATGATTACGTTTACAGACGTCTGTGACATGTGGTTCCTGCCAGAATCAGTAGCCAGAGTAGCCGCCATTGTTGGAGATCACCGCTGCCACACGTCTCGGCATTGAGTCAAAGAGACGTTGGATGTGTTCCTGGGGTACAGCAGCCCAAGCAGCTTCCACACGTTGCCAAATATCATCTGGTGTGGCAGCTGGGGATGTAATCTGGGTCACTCGTTGAGCAACCATGGACCACATGTTTTCTATCGGCGAAAGATCCGGAGAGCGAGCCAGCCAGGGAAGCAATTCAGTCTGGTTATTGACGAAGAACCTTTGGACAATGCGTGCCACGTGTGGTCGCGCATTATCCTGTCGAAATATGGCTGTGGCCGAGCCCTGAAGGTAAGGAAGGACAACTGGCTCCAGCACCTCGGATATGTAGCGCCGGCTATTTAAAGTACCGGCAATGCGTACTAGAGGCGTGCGAGAGTAATATCCAATACCGCCCCATACCATAATACCCGGTGCAAGACCAGTGTGGCGGTGCATAATGCAGCTGTCCAGCATCCTCTCTCCACGGTGTCTCCACACTCGAATCCGACCATCGTGGTGCTGCAGACAGAAGCGTGCCTCGTCAGTAAAGACAATGTCATTCCATTCTGCCGTCCACATCCGTCTGTCATCACACCATTGGCGACAGAGACGTCTGTGGTTCTGCGTCTATGGTAGACGAAGCAATGGACGTCTTGCGGACAGACCACTCTGCTGTAAACGGCGTCGAATGGTACGCGCAGACACTGGATGATGCGTTACAGACGCAATGTGCTGTGCTTTGGTTCGGGATGTCACTGAGCGAACCGTCACTGCATGCGCACAATTTGCCTATCAGCACGTGCAGTGGTGCACCGAGGTAAATGCGATCGACCACGTCGGTCCGTCATACCCTCCTGCATCCAGTGGTCACATATCCGCATTACAGTTGTTTGGTTTCGTCCAACACGATTAGCGATTTCTCTGTACGATAATCCACAATCTCGGTAAGCCACTAACCTTCCTTTGTCGACCTCGGATACTTGATCAAAAGATGTTCGCTGTTGTCTACGAGGCATAACTGATCGTCTTGTGAAACAACCACAAGGTAAACACACGTGCCGAACGTACACTCGACTAAATCGCCAAGTCTTAAATGGCGCTATGATGTGGCGCCATAGGCGCGCGTGATGTGCGTCTGCGCTGAAATTCTAATCAGTTGCATATCTCATCGCTGCAAACTCATGGTGTAAATTTCACTTGATTCGGATGCTTCCTTCAGGGTGTTGCATTTACGGTGGCCAGCAGTGTATTTTGAAAACGACGAATCTGGTCGAATGTCTACGTGCTAATGTCGTGAGAATCTACAGAAAGAGGCGGAAGGACATTGAAATTACCACTAGGCGCTAAATGGTTGGACGTCCACGACTCCTCACAGAACGTGGGGTTCGGAGGCTTGTCTGTTCTGTAAAGTAGGGCAAAAAATGGCTCTGAGCACTATGGGACTTAACATCTATTGTCATCAGTCCCCTAGAACTAAGAACTACTTAAACCTAACTAACCTAAGGTCATCACACACATCCATGCCCGAGGCAGGATTCGAACCTGCCACCGTAGCGGTCACGCGGTTCCAGACTGAAGCGCCTAGAACCGCAAGGCCACACGGGCCGGCTGACCTGTGGCATCTCTGTCGAAAGAGCACAGTGCTGGTGTAAGGAAAAGTGTTTTGGAGCACACCGTTCGTCGTTGGTTGTTGAACATAGAGCTTCGCAACAAACCAGCCTACGTGTTCACATGTCAACCCAACGACTTCGTCAATTGTAATTGCAATGGGCACGGGACCGTCGGGATTAGATCGTCGATCAGTGGAAATGTGTCGGTTCTTCGGGTGAATCACATTTTTGCTACAGTAGGTCGATGGTCGTCTCTACAAACGACGTCATCGTGGTGAATGGCGGCTTAAAACATGCAGCGCGCCACGGACGCAAGCTGATGGGAGCAGTGTTATCCTATGGGAGACATTCTCCTGCGCTTGTATGGGATCCGTGATGGTAATCGAAAACACGCTGACAAATGCATGCCACGTGCATCCCTTCATGCTTGATGCCTTTCCCGTTGGCGATGTCATCTTTCAGCGGTATAATTGCCCGTGTCTGTGAGCCAGAATCGTGCTACAATGGTTCGAGGTGCATTGCAATGACCCCATGTTGATATCTTCGCGAATAAATTTGCGTGATGTAAATTCTATGGAAACCATCTGGGTCGCTATAGGACGCCATCACCACGTACCCAAATCAGCGGCCAGTTATTTACGAGAATCAAATGACCTGTGCATAGGCATCTAACGCCATATACCTATACAAATCTACCAACAAACTGTCGGAACACTGATGTGCAGAATCAAAGATGTATTTCGTTCCAAAGACGGGAAGAAACAAGCTATTAAGCAGATGGTCATAATATTTTGGCTCATCAGTGTATTATAGATCGCAATGGTTCTAGAAAACGGTCGTTAGCTCCTGGTGTGAGCGAACATAATTGTGTGGTTGTTAATCAATTTAGGAAAGTATTTACATAATAATTAAAGCAAGACAGCCAGGCGTAAACGGGTAAAAAACACTGACTCGAGCTCACATTCAAAATCGCTGACAGCAACATGAAATCTATCTAATCGTGAAATCAGTAAAGCCAACTGCACTAAGCATATGCACTTGACTGCTAATAGTTTGGCACCCAGATTGTGAAATGAATAGCTCCTCACAGCCTGTGATAATGCCAACTCTTAATATTTCTACTGTTTTAATTGTTCTTACACGAATATTTTCTGTTAAGCAAAATATGTCTGATTTACATATACACTACTGGCCATTAAAATTGCTACCCCAAGAAGAAATGCAGATGATAAACGGGTATTCATTGGACAAATATATTATACTAGAACTGACAAGGGATTACATTTTCACGCGATTTGGGTGCATAGATCCTGAGAAATCAGTACCCAGAACAACCACCTCTGGCCGTAATAACGGCCTTGATACGCCTGGGCATAGTCAAACAGAGCTTTGATGGCACGTACAGCTTCAGCACGATACCACAGTTCATCAAGAGTAGTGACTGGCGTATTGTGACGAGCCAGTTGCTCGGCCACCATTGACCAGAAGTTTGCAATTGGTGAGAGATCTGGAGATTGTGCTGGCCAGGGCAGCAGTCGAACATTTTTTGTATCGAGAAAGGCCCGTACAGGACCTGCAACATGCGGTCGTGCATTATCCGGCTGAAATGTAGGGTTTCGCAGAGATCGAATGAAGAGTAGAGTCACGGGTCGTAACACATCTGAAATGTAACGTCCACTGTTCTAAGTGCCGTCAACGCGAACAAGAGGAGACAGAGACGTGTAACCAATGGTACCCCAAGTACCATCAAGTCGGGTGATACGCCAGTATGGCGAAAACGAATACACGCTTCCAATGTGCGTTCACCGAGATGTCGCCAAACACGGATGCGACCATCGTGATGCGGTAAACAAAACCTAGATTCATCCGAAAAAATGACGTTTTGCTATTCGTGCACCCAGATTCGTCGTTGAGTACACCATCGCAGGCGCTCCTGTCCGTGATGCAGCGTCAAGGGTAACCGCAGCCATGGTCTCCTAGCTGATAACCGATGCTGCTGCAAACGTCGTCGAACTGTTCGTGCAGATGGTTGTTGTCTTGCAAACGTCCCCATCTGTTGTCTCAGGGATCGAGATATGGCTGCACAATCCGTTACAGCTATGCGGATAAGATGCCTGCGTCTCGACCGCTAGTGATACGAGGCCGTTGGGATCCAGCACGGCGTTCCGTATTACCCTGCTGAAACCACCGATTCCATATTCTGCTAACAGTCATTGGATCTCGACCAACGCGAGCAGCAATGTCGCGA